>NW_007733162.1:55433-76995 GCF_000696425.1 Galeopterus variegatus | reverse complement strand
TGCCGCCGGGGCGGGAGGAGAGCTGGCCGGGCCGTGACCTGTGTGCGTAGGTGGCGGGGGGAGCTGTCCTGCGGGAGGAGAGCCCCAGAGTCGGCCTGACCCGGGAAGGGCCCGAGGACTCGTGTGGGGACAGGAGCTCCGCGGGGAGCCGGGCCGGGGCCTTGCAGAGCCCGCAGCCCTGCAGAGCCCGCGTGGAGGCCCGGGCGCCTCGGGTTCGTCCAGCGCCGGGGGCTCCTCCGTGGCGCCGGCCTGGTGCGGGGACTGGCTTTGCGGAGGAGCGTGGAAGGCGTCCGTGGAAACGGCTTATATCCCTTCGGCGCCCTCGGGAGGGACGCAGCCTTTGCTGAAGTTTTTCAGAGGAAACCCTAGGGATCCCTTCTGCAGATGAGGACTGGGAGGCGGGGAAGTGGTTGGTGGCTCCCCCGAGGTTGCCGGCAGAGGGGGGTCGCCCTTGGAGGCCCACACTCAGGCACTTTTCAACACTTTTCCTCTGGGCTTCTTGGGGGAGCTCGGGAATCCTCCGTAGTGTGCGTGTGTGAGCTGTGGAACCCCAGCATCTATAGAAACCAGCTGCCACCCTCCACCCCCTCCGCGGACGCCTGGCTGGGTCCCGAGTGGGCAAGGTGATGTCATCCAGCCCTACCACTTTGCAGGCGGCAGGAGTGGAGCTCCTACCAAGAGGGCGGAGGCTGCGCTGGGCCTTGGTGCCAGCCTTGCTAGAGATGAAAAGAAGGTAGAACCCTGCCCCACCCCTTTCCCTTTATTTGCCGCTCCCTTCGTTTCCAAGGCTGGAAATGCTTGAGTGTGCTTGAGTATTAGTCCGTGCGCGTGCAGGTGTGGTGCCCAGAGCTCAGACTAGCGTTGCTGTTGCTCACACTACTTCCACCTGTTTAGTTCTTGAAAGTCCGCCTCCTGAAGCAGGGACCTGCCGCGTCAGCCCATCGCACTTGGAACTCCCTGTGTGCGGGAGGCTCTTTATTCTGGCTTGATATAAGAGGCTGAGTTTGGGCTTTAGGCCATATTCCCGTCTAGGCCCTTGTCTTGTGTGGGAATATCCGCTGTTAGTTATTCATTCCCTGGTAGAAATTGTCTCTTTTTTTGATATATGGGCGAGAAAGAAGGAAGATGGTTATTAAAACACAGCTGGCTTCGAGTGAATCCCTTTGGATGCTTTTGTATGCTACTTCCTCTGAGATTCTGTAGCTGTGCTTTCTTTTTTCTAAAATAACAACCCTTTTCTTTTTCTCCCTCACTGCATTTTCTTTTCTGAGAGGAGCTGATGGATGTTGGCGGATTTTAATTTACTTGGTAGGAGGAAGGGAAAAGACATTCCTAATCTCTGATGCATCAGAGAAGTGCTAAGTATTTTATAACCTGTTATAGTGTCTCATCCGTAGTTTTTATTGCAAACGTAGTTTTTATTGCAAACGTGTGACTGCTTATTTTAAATGTCTCCTCAGAGGTGTTTGGTGGTTGTGATTTCCCTTTAACTTTACAGAGAATTATTCTGTCAATCAAGCATTGAAATTTCATTTTTAGTAGTGCATTCCTAAGTGTAGTCATCTATTGCTTTAGTTCTGAAGAATCTCGATCTGGAGATATTGCGAGTTGGCATGTGACTAGCTATATATCTGCAGTCATCTGAACCTGGAAGGAAAATAACTTCTTCATCCAACAGGTTCATTGTTAAGTCTCTCAGTTGAAGAACAAAGAAAATTAAAATTCTTTTGGACCCTGTGGGATCTTGGATCACTCTTTGAACTTGCTATCAAGCTCCAAGTTTACTGAGATCGCTGCATGCCTGAGCCAGTGGCTTCAAGTTTACTTTTCCTGTTTCTTGATTTTATAGTATCAAGATTGGACAATTTTAGGGCCAGGGGTTCCTTAGAGGTCATTTAGTCTAAACTGCCCGCATTTCAGCCTGGAAAGTCTGAGCCTCAGAGAAGGAAGTGGTCTCTGTGAAGTGTTGTAGAGTAGTGGTAGAGACGGAGCTGGACCAAGAGCCACCATGAGGCCTCCGTGTCCCACCCTACTGGCCCCCTCACCTACAGCCTCTGGCTAATTTGCCAGATTCTAATTGAATCCCTCCAATTGCACCCAGCTGACATTGCTGGTTGTGTGACAAGTTTTGATTCTTTTTAGATATTTTACGTTATTGAAAGTGCATCATAAAGTATACTCGTATTTCATTAGCTCTTTTTAAAGGTATTTTTTATATGCACAATGACATTACGTAGAAAACTGGGAGAATAGAGAAAAATGAAATCATACCATCGTCCTTCGACTGTAGTACAATCACTGTCACCGTTTTGGTTTACTTAGCCACTTATTTTTCCCCTCACAGCTTCTTTCTTACAGTGCCTCAAACCTGGTATTTGGGGTACTTGGTAACTATCTTCTCTGCCAGCCACCAGCTATCACTAAAGCCTGAGGGTTTTTCTACGCTGCTTCATAATCTTCCTAGGTTTTCTGTGGCTGAGCTGGGTAGATGTTGCATTATCCATTTGTTTTTTTCCCTGCACGTGGAGCCTGGGATTCTCCAGTGAGCTGCCATGTGTTGGAGAGAGTGTGTGGCTTAGATTGGTCTCCCAGAAGCAGAGCCTGAGACTTGATTCTGTTGCATGTAGTTTTTTGAGAAGGTGCTCTGCTGAGAAGCAGGATAGGGAAGGGGGAGGTGAGCAAGGATGTGGTCTCAGATGAAGTCTAGCCTTGGGCTGATCCACATGGCCCTGTAGAGTTGAATTGCACTGCAGGTTGTCCTGCTTTAAGGTGAGGGGAGAAAAAAGCTTTTGAGCTTTTTTACCCGCTATCAGTGAGCCACGGGCTTCCCTGTGGCAGCCTCCCAGGCCTCTGAGTGAAGCTCCCTGTTGTAAATTATGAGCTGCAGCACTCCCTTTGCCTGGCGTGGTGTGTGGACCTGCCTGGTAAAGAGCACCCAGACACATTATCCACAGCACCCATGACGCTGAAGTGTGCTCAGACTTCTCCTCCCTTCCTGTCCTGAAAGTCTCCCCAGGGCACCTTGGAGCTGCCTGATGTGTTTGCCAGGCCTGGTCCTGACCCAGGGTGTGCCCTCTCTCATATGGCCTGGTGTAGTTCTCAGCCATGGGTCTAAAGGTTCTCAGGCAGTAAGTAAGTGGGAGCCCTTTCTGTGAGGGCGTGGGCCCCCACACTGGGGAACTTTTCCTTGGAGTGTGCTGTAACCCAGGCAGCTCAAATGACCCTTGGGGAATCAGTGGGCATGAAGGACCCCACAGTCCCTCTGTCTCTGCTGACTGGTGACAGTGGGAGGTCAGAGGCCAGTACCACCGTTGGATGTGGATGTCCCGGGTCCCTCTGCCTGCCCCAGCAGGAGGAGCCAGCAGGGAGTCATCTTGCAGCCCTTTGTTGAGTGAAGCTGAAGGAGAAAAGGTGAGGTGAAAGGATTCCTCTGGCTCTTCTGGAGACCCCTCCGCATGCTGAGCCACGTTAGAGCATTATCCAGCCCAGGTGCCTTCTGCTGGGCTCAGGGACTCCAAGCCTTCAGGAGAGAGGCAGTTCATGTGCTAGAAGCTGGAGGAAATAGGGCCTGAGGGAAACTGGCCCAAAATTAATATTAAAAATTTACAAAATGGAAACCTAAAAAAAAGTGAGTTTTAATTCAAGTGGAGGCTCTTCAATTTGCCCGTTCTGCACCCCGTTCACGTGGCCTTCTCTGACCCTAGACCGCACTTCTGGTTCCTTGGTCTAGAGTGTTTTGCCCCTTCTGCTCCGTTTGTGTGCAGCACTTGTCCTTACACCCCGACATCAAATCTCTCTTCCTCCCTTCTGCCAGGCTCTTAGAATCATAGGCTTTGGTCGAGTGTGTTCTCATCTGGGCGTCCTATCTTGCCTCATTCCTGGCAGTTAGAGGGTGGGGTGTGATTCCAGAGTTCCCACAGGGCCCAGGAGAGTGCACACAGCAAAGACCATCCTGTTCCAATGCCCTGCAGGACAAGCTCTGCAGACACCACACATTCACAGATGAGGGCTGGAGAGCCACTTAGTAGGTGACAAATATCTGTGACTCTTGCTATGAGCCAGGCACTATTCCAGGTCCTGAGGACATGGTAGTGGAGGAGCAGGTGATGCCCTCTTTATGTGAAACTTGCAAACAGTTGATTGTGGGAGTTAAATACTTAGCCAAGATGAAACCACTTTACGTGTTTGATATAGGAATAAGTCTGTGCAGGAAACAGAACAGCGTGCTGAGACAGGGCTGCAGGAGACAGAATGTGCTTCTGGGTAGGGTGGTCACAAGACACCTCTGTGGAGTCAAACTCAAAGCACAGAAGAGGTGCATTGGCAAGGGCAAGGCCGTCAGGAGGTGAGGGTGGAGAGGTTGGCGGGGCGGGCCCTGTGGGACCTTGTAGGCTGTGGTTAGGAGACAGGAAGGGGTTGCAGGTCAGGCATTGGGTGGGGTTAGACTGGGCCTGGTTCTCCGGGCCTTGCTCTCCCTGATGAACCCTGGGCCCTGTAGGGCTTCTGACTGCTGTGGCTCCTGCAGGGCTGGAGGGAGCCTTGCTCAGCTTCACCCACCAGACCTGCAGGAGGGAGCTGACGGAAGCGGCTGTGGACTTGGGTTGACCTGGAGCCCGAGTGTTTTTCCACCTGCTTCCTTTGTAGTTCCCCTGCTCTGCCCAGGCTGCAGCAGCCCCACACACGAGGTGGCTTCCACTCGGGAGGCCCTGCCTCTGTGCGCTGTGAGGGGCCAGACCCTGCAGGTGGATGGAGGGTGGGCTGTGTCATTATCCAACCCCCCACTGCTCCCCCCAACCCCCTGTTTTTTCCTCAACTTTCACTTCTCTTTTTTTTTTCACTATTGCTTTCCGCCCTGACCCTTCTGGGTCTCTGGGTCCCCCTGCCCACCTCCTGTCCCTGTGTGGTGAAGAGTTGGAAGCAGCCCCCTTGAAGGGTAGCTCCCAGAGTGCTGGCACACTGGGGTCTTGTGTGACAATGGGAGTAAGAAAGAATCAAAATTCACTGTCAGTCAGTCTTTTAGATGTCCTCAAAATAAATGTTTTCTTCTAAGTGCCAATATGTTTACATTTTTTTTCTTTTATTTTAAATTGTGATAAAATATATATATGACATGAAGTTTACCATCTTAACCGTTTTGGGGGGTACAGTTCAATGCATTAAGTACATTCATACTGTTGTGCAGCCAGCACCACCATCCAACTCCAGAACTGTTTCATCTTGTAAAACTGAAACTCTGCACCACTGAACACTAACTCCCCATTTCCTCCTCCCTCAGCCCCTGGTAACCGCCATGCTACTTTCGTGAACACTTTTTAACATCTGCCTGTCTTCCAGAAGAGCAGGGAGATGGGCTCAGAGCTGTTGCAGGCAGCAGCACCCCAGAGCCTAGCAACACTGTCTTGATTCATCTGGATGTATGGCACACAAGATGAGTTTACTATTTACATCAGCATATAAGGTTTCCTTTTAAAGTACTTTTTTAGTAAAGAAGGATCAATTTAAAAGAAAAAGAATAAAAGGATACAAATGGTACTTGGACGTGACTGGACTCAAGCAAGTGGCCGACAGAGAGGTGCCGAATGGTGGGACAGAGCTGTTGGAAAGTACAGGTGTCCAGGCAGCTGCCCCCGCCAGCCAGAAACTGCAGGTCCAGAGGCAGGGACTTCCGGTGATTGTGTGTATGTGTGTGTGTGTGCGTGCACACGGGGTGGGTGGTGAGAACCTGCAGGTCCAGAGGCAGGGGCTTCAGTGATGTGTGTGTGTGTGTGTGTGTGTGTGTGTGTGTGTGCGCGCGCGCGCGCGCGTGTGTGCATTCATGTATGTGTATGTGTGTGCATTTGCATGCATACAGTGGGTGGTGAGAGCATGCAGGTCCAGAGGCAGGGGCTTCTAGTGTGTGTTGGGGGGAGGAGGGGACCAAAGTAGCAGAATCAGTTTTTCTGCTAATCCCTTTGCATATGGTTCTCCACTTAATCCTATAACAAACAAAAACAAAAACCCCCTTTGGTAGGAATGACTCCCCACTCTACAATTGAGGAGCCTGAGACCAGCAGCCTCACAGCCAGTTAAGAGTGGAGCCCTGTTGAGAACCAGGTCGTGACTCTGGGACTGCACTCCATCCTTGGATGCATGAGGAAATGTGCCAACCATTCTTTGCTAATGGTCGGTTTACCCACTTTCCTTCAATAGGGTTTTAAAAAATCAATGACATGTTTAAAAAGCAGGATTGAGGATCCATTGGAGGTGGGGGCTGATTCTGGTGGAGGTTAAGGCCATCTTCTGCTGGGGCCTGGGAGCCCAGCCCCTCCTGTGGGCAGCTGCAGGTAGGGCAGGGAGGCCTTTAGTATTGTTTTGAACTCTGCACAGCTGCACAAGGGAGCAGGACAGTGTCCTGACCGGGGGTACGGAGCAGACTGCACAGAGGTCCTTTCCTAGTGATGTGGCCTCAGGCAGGGCCCCCACATCCATGGCTAAGGTTTCCCCATGTATCCAATGGGGGTTTTCATAGGATTGTCGGGGGGTAAATGAAGTATCTGTGATGTGTTACACTCTGTGCTTGACATGTAATAAGCATGTAATAAATGAAAGTTGCTGCTGTTGTTTTAAAGTACAGTACCAGTGGTCTGAATAAAATAGCCTTAAGGAATTCAGCTTAGGGGATTTCATCTATCCAGACTCTTTCAACTGTATGTGACAGGAAACCCAAATGGTTTAAATAAAACAAAGGAATGTTGTTTTGGCTCATGAAGGGGAAACATCCGGGCAGAATTTATATCAGTCTTCTGTGTTGCACAACTGATGTGACGTCCCCAGGACTTGGTTCCTCACTCCTGTGTCTTGGCTTTGGCCACGTACTTCCCTGGAGTAGCAAAATAACAGTCTGAGCCCTACAGCTTCCCAGATTCAGATCTAGTGGGGCATAAGCCACAGCACATGTTCTGACTGGACCTGGCTAGGATGCATGCTCTGTGGCCAAGGGAACACATAGCTCTGATTGGCCAGGCCCTGGGTGCGTGCCTCCAGTGTCCAGAGACAGTGTGAGCACCCTGGCACCTCATGGACTGAGTCGGGAAGAAGTGGTCTTAGTCTGTTCAGGCTGCTATAACAAAGTCCCATAGACTGAGTGGCTTGTAAACAACAGAAATTTATTTTTCATGGTTCTGGAGGCTGGACGTCTAAGATTGGTGCCAGCATGGTTAAGTTCTTTCTGATGAGGGCCCTCTTCTGGGTTGCAGACCATTATCACATGGTGCAAAGAGATGAGGAAGCTCTCTGGGGTCTCTTTTGAAAGGGCACTAAGCCTATTCATGAGGGTTCTGCCCTCATGACCTAATCACATCTGAAGCCCACCTCCTAGTACCATCACTTTGGAGATTAGGATTTCAATATGTGGATTTTGGTGGGAGGGGACATACTTTCAAACCATAGCAGGCAGGTACCCACAGAAATGTTGAATGCTGTTACTGAAAGGTGGGTAGAGGCTGGCAGCCAAAACCCCACACCTGTCCCCTGTAGGAGTGACATTCACGTGCCAGCGTTTGCTCTGATTCCCTATTCACTGAGCCATTTGGGGGGTGGGGAGGGGATACTTTTAGACCCTGGCTTGCAGGAGAGCTGGTGTGATTGCGGAGGGTATCAGTAGGAAAGGAGGCAGGTGCCGGTGGTGAGCCAGCATGGCTGTGTGACAGCCACCAAACTCAGTCTCCCCAGCTGTCAGGTGGGTACAGCTGACCTGCTTGCTGTTTGGAACTTTGGGGACGGTTCTGAAAACACTTGGAAAGGCATGTAGGCCTCAGTGCCTTCTGTTCCACTTGGTACATTTGGTAAAATTAAGTCTGTAATTAAAAACCTTCTCATAAAGAGCACTGCAAGCACAGATGGCCTCACTTGTAATTCTATGAAACATTTAAGGAAGAAATGGTAAAAGTCCTTTACATACTCTCAAGAGAGAAAGAAGGAACGACCATTTCCCAAGTCATTTTTTATGAGGCCAACAGTACACTGCAAACTAGACAAAAATGGTACAAGGAAAAGAAAACCACAGACCAAAAGAACAAAATTCCTTAACAAAATGTTAGCAGATTAAATCTAGAAAAATATGACAAGAATAGTGAATCAAGACCAAATAGGGTATATCCCAGGAATGCAAGGTTGGTTTAATATTTTCTTTAAAGTCAGTGTAACTCACTTTATGCCCAAAAGAAGAAAAGCCACACTTATCTCAGTAGATGAGGAACATTCACCACCCGTTCATGATAGAGAGCCCACGCCTGCCTCTCCTTAAGTCTCTGCCTGCATGTTACCCCCTCAGTGATGCTCCTCTGACCGTCCTGCTAAACACTGTAACCTTCCCCTTCCCTGCTTTTTATTTTTTCCTTAGCTCCTGTTGTCTAAGATCCTGTATTCACTTACTCATTTTGTTTAGTTTTGTTCTCCTCCCGCTAATAAACTCCACGAAGGTAGAGATTAATGTGTATTTTGTACTTTGCTATATCCCTGGCACCTAGACTGGTACCTGGAACATCACAAATAACCCAGTAAATATGGATCTAGTGAATGTATCAGAGACCCCCAGGAGGACCAGTGGTGGGAGCTGAGAGGAGGGCGTGGGTGAGGAGAATCGCGATAGATCTGTGGAAGAGTTGCCACTGGCCGTGTGCTGTGAAGACTGGGCAGGGTGAACGTGGAGAGAAGGCACATGTAGTGCTGGCGGCAGCAGCAGCAGAGGAGGAAGGCGGGAAAGCTGGGAGGAAGGAGGGGCTTCTGAGCAGTGACATCAGATGGTTCAGTGTCTTGCCAGCTACATGACGGGACCAGTAGCCCGTCCTGGGCCTGAATCTTTGCACATGACTCTGAGGATATCTGTGATTGGGTGGTGGGGAGGCCTGTGAGAAGATCCCGATGCTGGGGGATCAGGGCCAGGCTTCATTCAGTGAGGAGGATGGACACGTTCAAGCATGACTGATCATAATAGGGAAGGACCCACATTTTCTCCCTTCCTTAAAAAGCAAAGTTCTTGTGGTCAGAATCATGCCAGATATTGCAGGACCATGAACCCCTCATTTGGGAGTCCCTTCCTTTTTCCTAAATTTGAGAGCTGTGATAAGAGCTTTATACTTATTATCTAATCCACCCCAACCCCTTGCAGTAGGTACTATTTTTATTCCCATTTTGCAGATAAGGACGTGGAAGCCCAGGGGAGTTAAACCTTTTACTCCAGATCACACAGCTGGTGAGGGGCAGCACCCTCCTATGTTATAACTTTACCTTCCAGCAGGTATCAGCAGATGAGAGAACTGAGAGGCCATGTCACCATCACCAGGTGCTGCTTACTGCACCTCACCAGGGTCCTGGGGAAAGACAGATGCACCACTCCCGACTGTGAGTCCTGTTGCGTGTGCCTTGGGGGGCATTAGAGAGTGGGAGGGTGGAGCAGACGTGCTGACCACCAGCTGAGAGGCAGAGAAGAATGATGTACAGTCATCCCTTGGTATCCGCAAGGGATTGGATCCAGGACCCCTGTGGATCACAGAATCCGTGGATGCTTAAGTCTTTTATGCATGTGCCAGTGGGAGGAGCAAGTGACCTTTTTGAGGAGTGGCAGTTCATTTTAACGGGGCAGAAAGGGAAAGGCTGTTCAGCAGAAAAGCCATAGGAGCCAGGCTCTGTTTCTTTGGCAGAATGTGATGCTGAATCAAATGAATTGGGCTGTTGGAGCTAGTGGGGTTGGCTTTAGTGGGTAGCAGGTAAAGGTGAGGATGTCTCAGCCGTCAATCCAGTGTGCAGACCCTGCTGCCTCTGCTGGTTAGTGCCCATCTGTCCCTGAGCCCTGTATCCCTGGGCTCTGTCATGAGTATGGGACGAGCTGCTGCACGGGCCAAGTGCAGCCCTGAGCCCCAAGGGGTCAGGGCCTGTGGTAGCTGTGGTGGCCATGTGCACATTCAACAGTTCCTCTGTGCCTTGTGTGGGTCCTACCCAAGCAGATAGGATTGTCTGCTTTTTAGAGCTCCTGACAATGACGCCAGAAGTTGCCCTGCCCTTGTTTTTCCAGAAGCATTGGAAAGTAGCAGCTTAGAAGACTCAGCGTCAGAGAGAAGGCATGGCTGGAATGGGAGGGCTCAGTTTCTCTCCCTCCCTCAACGCACGACTCCCCAAGGTGTCATGGGAAACGCTGTTTCCCAAACTGCAGTCACTTCATGCTACCATCAAAATGTTGCCTTTTTAATGTCTTACCTATACTAGAATTTACTTAATATTTCCTTCAAAGTGACTTACTTTTTAAAACATTGACATTATCTTCAATATTAACACTTATGTTCTCTAAGTTACATGAGTTTGATGTATTTGTTTTTCCTAAAACACTTTATAATGACTGTATAATAATTAAAATACACAATGAGCCAATTAAAAAATAGTCCATCTGTACATCACCTAAACTCCTGTCTGATGGTGTGTGTATCATACCCTGGGGAAAATGTCCATGTAGCAGAAGAACTGTCTGGTCTGGTGTTGTCCAGACCTAGCTGTGATTGCTGGCGCTGCTGGTTACAGCTTTGGGCAAATTACTTAATGTCTCTGAACCTCAGTTTGGTTTTCCCACATAGGGCTGCTGGAGCATATGAGTATTTAGTTCTGGGCTTGACACGTGGTGGGCCCCTTATTTCCTACACTCTCCCTGATTAGTCAGGGTTTGGGGAGAAACAGAACCAATAGGGTATATACATTTATATCTCTCTCTCTCATATGTATAATCTCATCCTTATGTATTTTTATACACACACACAAACACATGCACAGTTGTCCCTCGGTATCCATGGGGCATTGGTTCTAGGACCTCCCACAAACACAAAATCTGAGGATGCTCAAATCCCTCATATAACGTGGTGTGTTTGCGTGTAACCTATGCACATCCTCCCATACATTTTAAATCATCTCTAGATTACTTGTAATAATACAACGTAAATGCTATGTTAATAGTTGTTATATTATTTAGGGAATAATGACAAGAAAAAAGTCTGTACGTGTTCAGTACAGATGTAACTTATTTTCAAATATTTTCAATCCACTGTTGGTTGAGTCCATGGGTGTAGAACCCATGGATACAGAGAGCTGACTCTGTGTACGTGTATGTGTGTGTGTGTATACATACACACATTAGAGAGATTTATTGTCAGGCATTGGCTCACATGATTGTGGAAGCTGACAAGTCCCAACATCTGCAGTCAGCTTGAATCCTAGGAGACCCAATGGTTTAATTTCAGTCTGAAGGTAGGAGCTGAAGACTGTCAGGTGCAGGGTACAGATTCTCTCTTGCTCAGCCTTTTTTGTTCTACTGAGGCCCTCAACTTATGGGATAAGGCCCACCCTCATAAGGGAGGGCCATCTGCTTTACACAGTCCACTGATTTAAATGCTAGTCTCATCTAGAACCGTCCTCACAGAAATGCCCAGAATAACATTTGACCAAATATTTGTCACCCTGTGACTCAGCCAGGTCTACACATAAAATTAACCCTCACACTCTGCCAGCAATACTTTTTTTTTTTTTTGTCCTTTTTGAGACCAGCCGCACCGCGCTCAGCCAGTGAGCGCTGTGAGCGCACTGGTCATCCCTACATAGGATCTGAACCCGTGGCGGAGGGAGCGCTGCTGCGCCCCCAGCGCCGCACTCTCCCAAGTGCGCCACGGGCTCGGCCCTGCCAGCAATACTTTTATATTTTAATCAAAAAATTGTCTTGGGTATCAGAGTTCTGCAGAAATGAGATGTGCCTGCCGCCATGTCCTTTCTTATCTCCTCCTGCACTGCCCATCTCTCTCTGCCTGGCTCAGTGCGATTAACCACTGTGTCTGTGAAGACTGATCCACCCTCCCTTCGTGTGGAAGGTGATTCTTCTCTCTCCAGATCCTGGAAGCAGGACCATTCCTGAATTGCACATTCGTGACCAGCTTTTCCATTCCCAGCCCAGGGAAAGAGCCGGCCTGCATCTCCAGGGGCTTTTTCTAAGACTTGTCCTAGAGAGCTGAGACGCAGAGACAGTCCAGTGAAGTCAGGGCACTGCTGCGAGTCCAGGGGTGACTCAGATGGCAGAACTTGTCCATATTTGGGCTTGGAACACCTATGTCCTACCCTGGCCTTTGGTGTGGGCTTAAACCAATCCCCTCTTCCTCCTGAGCTTTTTTTTTTTTTTTTTTTTTTTTTTTTTTTTTTTTTACTTATTTGTGAGATGAGAGCATCGCAGTAGTTCTTTAAGTCACATCCATTGTTGGGGGGAGATACTTTTATTTAGAAGTTAGAATAATACAGAAAAAACCACAAAGAATACTGTAGTGGATACCCATGTTCCTACCATCAGAATTAGCCATGTGTAACAATGTTATGTTTGTTTCCAGTGTTTTTTTTAAAAGAAATATAACCTTACAGATAAAAGTGAATTCCCTTTACTGCCACCCCCACCCTGCAGCCTCTGTTTTGTGTTTGGTGCGTACCTTTCCCTGTGCAGTCCCCCAGCAAATGCTCTGGTGTGCTTTTTCACCCAGTATCCCACACTCGCTGTGAGGAAGTCCAGGTGGGTGGTGGTATTGTCTTACAGATGAGGACACTGAGGCCCAAGGATACATATGGCTGGATTCTGTGGTGCTTTTGTGCCTCCTCAAGGTTCACCCAAAGCACCTGGGTCACAACGCCTCAGACGGAAGTCAGAAGACTGAAAGGGACACTTGGGCTGGTGATGGAAATACCAGCCTCAACGGCCTCCAACCCTCTGGCAGATGGTTGGGGTGAGGTCCTGATGCATAGAGAAGAGACCCCAGGGGAACGGGAGTGAGGGGATGAGGCAGGGTTCTGTGCAGAACCTGGCTGGCGGCTGCTGATGCTTCTCGGCACTTGAACGTTTCTTATGAAGTGCTTTCAAGTCTGCTTAGGGTTGTTGTGAGGACAGCTTTGCTCTGCTGCAGAGCTCAGCGCAGTGATGTACGAGGATGCAGGGTCCTGGCCCAGTCCCATGCCCAGGGGCTGTGGGGGGGAGGGGGAGAGGCTCCTTTAGTGGCTGCACACCAGACTTCCAGAGCAGCTTCTCCAACCTCCAAGCTGCATCTGTTGCTCTGTTATCAGCCCTGAGTGCTAAGAGCAGGGACTTTCTTTTTTATTTAAATTTGTTTATTTTTAATTGACACTTAATAATTTTAAATATGAGGGTACTTCAAAAAGTTCATGAAAAGATTTGTATGACCTTTTAATTCTATTTTTCCATGAACTTTTTGAAGTACCCTCGTATTTATGGGGTACAGTGTGATGTTTCAGGACATATGTAATAATAAGCAATAATCAAATTAGGGAAATTGTCATGTCCATCACCTTAGACATTTATCATTTCTTTGTGGTGAGAACATTCAAAATCCTCTCTCCTTGCAATTTTGAAATATACAGTATATTACTGTTAACTATAGTCACCGCACTGCGTAATGGAACACTAGAACTTATTCTTACCTTACTGTAATTTTGTAACCATTGACCAACCTGTCCCCACCCTCCCCTCTCTTCTCTCTGTCCCAGCCTCTGGTGACCACTATTCCACTTTCTACTTCTATGAGTTGGGAAGGTGATAAGAGGACTCGGCACCTGCCACCTCCCAAGCAGAGCCCTTGGCAGAGTTAGGTGTCCACGAAGATCCCCAGGAATGAAGAGCACTAAGTTTGCCTTTGCCTGCCAGCTCCTCCTCTGGGCCTTGGAACTGGGTTGGGACTGGGCTACTCATCACAAACTATGGTCTGAATATCTGTGTCCCCCTCTACATTCAAATGTTGAAATCCTCACCCCCAAGGTGATGGATTTAGGAGGTGGAGGCTTCAGGAGGTGACTAGGTCACAAAGGTGAGCCTCATGTTTGGGGCTAGTGCCTTATAGAAGAGGCCCCAGGAGCTGCCTCACCCTTTCCACCATGGGAGGACAGTGAGAAGGTGCCACCTATGAACAAGGAAGCAGGACCTCACCAGACACCAACTCTGCTAGCACCGTGATCTTGCACTTCCTGGTGTCCAGAACTGTGAGCAATCAGTTTCTGTTGTTTATAAGTCACCCGGTTTATGGTAAAGTCAGCCCTCTGTATCCATGGGTTCTGTATCTGTGGGTTCTATATCCATAGATTCAACCAACCATGGATTGAAAATAATTTGAACAAAAAAAATTTGCATCTGTATTGAACTCATAGACTTTTTTTTGTCATTATTCCCTAAACAGTACAGTATAAGAGCTATTTACGTAGCATTTACGTTGTACTATGTATTATAAGAAACGCGGAGATGATTTAAAGTATATGGGAGGATGTGCATAGGTTATACGCAAGTACTACACCATTTTTTAAATCAGGGACTTGAGCATCGTGGATTTTGGTATCTCAGGGAGATCCTGGAACCAATACTCCAAAGACACCAAGGAAGGACTGTATTTTGTTACAGCACCCCATATAGACTAAAACATGTGACTGTGAGCATTTAAAATGTGGCTGGTACCATCTGTCAGAATCACAATGTTTGCGATGTGTTAAATTGCATGTATTATTAAAATAACCTGTTACTTTTAAAAAATATGGCTCTTTAATAGAGATTTTGAAACATAGGGATGATTAGGCAGAGCACAGAGGACTTTAGAGCAGTGATACTATTCTGTATGATACTCTAATGGAGGATAAGTATCATTACACATCTGTCCAAACCATGGCACTTACAACAGCAGGTGTGAGCCCTCATGTAAACTGTGGGCTTTGAGTGATTGTGATGTCAGCGTAGGTTCATTCATTGTAACAAATGGACCACTCTGATGGGGGATGCTGATAGTGGGGGAGGATGTGCATGGGGGAGATGGGAGTATGTGGGAGCTCTCTGCTTTCTGTTCAATTTTGCTCTTCACCTAAAACGGCTTTGAAAAACAGTCTACTAAAAATTGAATTTCACCTGTTTCTTTTAAATACAGCAATTAGAAAATGGAAATGTGACCTGTACCTTATTTCTATGGTGCAGTGCTGTCTCAGGCCTATAGCTGTCCTTAACATCACCCCACGACATGGGAAAGGAAGGAGTGGTGTTTGCACCAGGCTCTGAGGACTGCTGGTGTCTCAGGGGCGCCCTGCAGTGCCGGGGGCATGCAGGGAGAATTTCAGGTCTCTCCAACTTGGGCTAGCATAGCTCTGCTCTTATCTGTATTCATTGGGACTCTGTCTGAGGTTCATTCTGCTGTGAGGGAGTAGGAAAAGGGGTGGTTGTCCCCTTCTTATTCTTGAGACTGATGCTTGGAGAAGGGGGTGGGATTTACAGCCCAGACTAGGAGGCCAGATCGCTGGCTCCCAGGGGCCATTGAATTAGATACACCACACTGTTTCTAAAAGGTGGGAGCGGGAAATGATGAATTCCTTTTCTTCATACACTTTTTTTTTTTTTAAGAGCAGTTTTAGGTTCACAGCAAAATTGAGTGGAAAGTACAAAGATTGCCCATATGTCCCCTGCCGCCGCACACACGTGGTCCTCCCCACTATCAGTGAGATTGGTGCCACCCCCTTAGTGAGAAAGGTGCGTTTGTTCAAGTTATATTAACACATCATTGTCACCCAATGTCTATAGTTTGCATTAGGGTTCACTCTTGGTGTTGTACGTTCTGTGGGTCTGGACAAATTTATAATGACATTTATCTACCATAATAGTATCATACAGAATGGTTTTACTGCCGTAAAAATCCTCTGTGCTCTGCCTATTCATCCCTCCTTCACACCATCTTCCTTTTTTAAATTTAAATTTTGAAATCATTTGGATATATAGGAAAGTCACAAAGATAAAGAGTTTCTGTATACCTTCATGCAGCTTTCTCTAATGTCAGCATCTTACAAAACCAGATACATTTGTCAAAGTAAGAAATTAACATTGGTACGTAACTTTTAACTAAATTCTAGACTATTTGAGTTTCACCGGTTTTTCTACTACAGTCCTTTTTCTGTTTCCGAGTCCAGGCCAGGATCCCGCACTGCCTTGTGTGGCATCTCTCCTCAGTCNATGTCAGCATCTTACAAAACCAGATACATTTGTCAAAGTAAGAAATTAACATTGGTACGTAACTTTTAACTAAATTCTAGACTATTTGAGTTTCACCGGTTTTTCTACTACAGTCCTTTTTCTGTTTCCGAGTCCAGTCCAGGATCCCACACTGCCTTGTGTGTCATGTCTCCTCAGTCTCCGCTGATTCGTGTGAGTTTTCTGATTTGTTCTCTTGTTTCCACAGTCCACTGTGTGTGTGTGAAGCTCAACGCCCTTTGACAGACACCTCAGGGCTCCAGACCTGGTCGGGTTGAAGGAAGTGTGCTGCTAGCTTGGTGTGGGACGTGCCGCCGCAGGGACACTACTGTGTCCACACGTGTCCACCTCTACTTTGCTCTCTTCTCTTCGTCTCTGAAATGCTGTTTTCTCAGAAGAAATCAGTGAGGGGACACTAACGCATTTCCTCGGGGCCCTCCTTAGCTGGAGGGTGAGGTCTGTGGTATTTTCAGTGGAGGTGGTTGGTTCCTCTGTGGGCCTCCTGCTGCAGCTCAGCGGGTGCCTGGTGGCGTTTGTGTGATTAGCGGGCTGAGGTGTGTTTGGCGATGCCGCCTGTGCCGACCTGGCTCTGGGAGACGCTCGGCACCCAGCCAGAAGATATGAGATATCTGTTTGGGGGTGTTCCCCACCATTGCTTTTTAATGCCAGGTGGTTTTTACAGGTTTCCTTCTGAATGCCCCAGAATGTAGATGTTCCAGGGAGGTTAAGCAAAGGTGGGGGAAGGACGGAGAAAGTCCAGAGTGCCATGCCTCTGTTGGCTGCTGCAGCCCTGAGAGATGAGCACGCTCTGCCCAGGGCCTTCCCCTGTGTCCTTGATTGCCCATGAGCTCCCCGAGGATGGCACATTACTGTTTCCCAGCCCAGGCCTTTGCACCAGCTCCTCCCTGCCTCACCAACAGATCTCCACATGGCACTGGCTCGAGGCCACCCCCCAGAAAGGCCCCCAGTAGCCGTCTGCAGACGGCGGCCAGGGCACATCTGGCTTAGCACTTGGCGCGGGGTCTTCTGTGCCTCCCCGACTCTCTGGACCTGGGTGCTGCTGTTATCCTGTGTCATGGATGAGAAACCGAGGCACTAACACTGGTAGCTCTCCTGACACACTGTTGCTTTGTCCTCCTGGGACGTCTCTCCTAGACTTGTCCTGCTTCATGTGTTGATGTGTTTACCTGCCTTTCTCCCCACCTTGGCTGTACTGTCAGCTCAGTGTGTGCAGGACTCTGAGACTGTCGTTATCATTGCAGTTAGTGACCTGCAGGGTTTGTAGAACCTCTCTGGGGATGGAAGCTAGCATCCTGGAACCTGCTGTGTGTCCAACCTGGGCTGGAGGTTAACTGAGACAGTGGCATTCCCTCCGCACACCTGAGCTGCCTCACTGGACACCCTGAGCAGTGTTCTGACTGATGCGGAATGACTTCTCGTGCAGGGCAGTCTTGGGGCAGTCTTGGACAGAGGCCATCTGTTAAACACCAGGTTGTTTCCAGGTGTCAGTCTCCTGTTTGATTGCTCAGTGGGGAGCGTGGTCCATGCCCTCAGGTTGTTGAGGTCTCCTTCGAGCGGCCTGGGCTGGGCCCCATTTCTCCTCTGGGTTGGAAGCTGGTGTGAGAGCCCAGAATGAGAACCACAGCCCTGCTTCTGGCCTGACCAAGCAGTGCAGGTCCAGAGAGTAAACTCTTGTCTTCTCTCCATAGGTCATCGACCCGGCCTGAGGTGGCCAGCATAGAGCCGCTGGACCGCGATGAGCACCAGTGCTCCCAGAGGGCAGTGGTGCAGGCCCGGCTTACCCAGCCCGCCCGCCTGACCAGCATCATCTTTGCAGAGGACATCAGTAAGGGCTTCGAGGGGCCAGAGGGGGGAAACACTCTGTTCAGACCTCCAGCCCCGGAGGCTGCCAAAGCCCATGCAACACCCATCCCGGCCCCTCATGCCAGTGCTTCGTACCGTTCTCCCTCTGTGGAAGCTGGCTTTCTCAATTCCAGAGTTATTGTTGGTAACCCAGATACCTCTCAATGGGTATCAAGTCAAAATGTAGAAAGCTGTCCCAATCTAAGAGATCACTCCTTTCCCTTCTTTCTATCTAATTACCATATTATAATTGTAAAATACTTAGAAAGCAAAATAATTTTCTATCGTGCTTTTTCCTCACCTACCATGATATGAAGTTTTTCATTTTATGGCAGAATAATTTTTCATGCCCAATAATATTACTAACAGGAGGTGGATCTGTAAGCATTCCCCTATATCGGCACGTGGAGTGTTTTCAGATGTTTGTTTCGATGTTATACATAAAAATTAATATTTTATGTACAGAGAAATTTAAGGTTCTTTTAGGTTATTTCCTTCCTAGGATAGATTCCCAATTTTGCTAGGTCTTAGCATGTGAATATTTTTAAGGCTTTTGATACATGGGGCCGTATTGCTTTGCAACAGAACTTTAGCACTGCACAAGCATTTTTATGTGGTGCCTGGAGAGTGTTTGGAATAATTTTGTATCACATTCTGTTATCCTTCCACTTGAGAATTTCCTGGGTAAATGCCATTTACATATCTTGTTTATGGAGCAAGTAAAAAAAATCTGTGCATGTGTCTACACGCCCTTCTATAGCACAGTATAAATAAACAGAGAACACCAGTGAAATTCCTAATCTCAGTGTAGGACAGGGCTTCAGGACAGAATCTTCCTGTGGGTGTTGGCTCATGCTGTAGCTCTTGTCATTTCACTTAAAGGTTACACCCTGGACCAAACTACATTTTCCTAGAGGAATTTTTTTCTACACAGCTTTATATGCTGGTGCTTAACCTGGAAAAGCCCGAGATGGGCAATGACAATACTCCAAAGCCCATACTTTCTGAAAGTCCCTGTTAACACTCAGAAGGGCCCTGTGCTGGGAAGTTGCTTGGCTTCTGAGGGTAAATTTTGTTGGTTGCTGAAGCCTTTGCCAGAGTGTAAGATGCCATGGCCTGTGAGGCCCGGAGGCATGAGTTGTGCTCGGGGCACTGTCCTCAGGGCTGACCTCTCCCTGTCCCTGCAGCCACGGGCCAGGTCCTGCGCTGTGACGCCATCGTTGACCTCATTCATGGCATTCAGATCGTCTCCACCACGCGTGAACTCTACCTGGAAGATTCACCCCTGGAGCTGAAGATCCAGGCTCTGGACTCTGAAGGTAAGGACATGTCCCTGCCTGTGCGTCCTCTGCAGCCGCAGCCTGATTGTTGCCCCCACCAGGACCAGGGCCCGTTACTCTCCTCTTGTATCCAGCCCTGCTGTTCCCCACAGAGGGCTGCTCCTGTCAGGAAGGTGAGGTTGGTGCTGGGGGAGATGTTGAAGAGGTAGAAGCCACATCTGAAGCAGTCCCCATGCCCTTGGTGGCATTGGGACATGGCTGATCCTCGTGCTCGGGGGACCCCTGCAGTGGGGACTGTGGTGCTCAGCTTCAGCAGGCCCTGGAGGCAGACTCTGCCTGTGTATAGTGGTGGTCCTCGATGAAGCTGTCATAGAGAAGCCAGCATTCTGGGCAGTGATGAGAAGCTGGGAGGGCTGGCTGGTGACCACGCTGTGAATGGCAGGAGACATTCTCCCTGTTTGGGCTTCCAGGGCTGGCTTTGGCTTCCTCCTCCAGACCTCAGAGCATGTGTGCGGGCGCCTCTGTGCCACCAGCTCCTCGCACTGCCCTTCCCCACTTCACTTCACCAGCGTCAAATGTCGGCATGTGTGTGCCGGAGTTCTTGCAGGTGGTCTCTTCCGGTGGTAGGCAGGCCGTCCTGGCTGCAGCCTGGCCTCTTGGTAAATGGAGTAAGGGAAACTTTGTGTGTTAAGTTTCTCGTTAAGGAAGGTAAAAGTCAGGCAAAAGACATCTTTCAGATGATCTTCCCAAACTTCAAGTCTAAACGAAGTCCCACCTGGTCTTTGAAAACTTTTCTAACTACTCTAGTTCTGCCTGCCCCCCCTCCCTCACCCTTTAAAAAAATGTTCTAGATCAGGGTTTCTTAGCCTCGATTGTACTGGCTGACATAGACCAATCTTTGTGGTGGGGGCTGTCCTGGGCATAGGATGCTTAGCAGCATCCCTGACCTCCACCACTAGGTGCCAGTAGCACCCCCCAAGTTGCCTAATCAAAATTGTCCCCAGTCATGGCCAATTGTCCCCTGGGGGACAAAACCACTGTTCTAGAGCTCCTACCGGACTCCTCCTCCCTCTGTTTATTCATTTGTCATATAAGCTCCTTGACTTTGCTGATGCTGTCCTCTGATCTATGCAACTGCAGCAGCGATGCTACCCAGGAGCTGAAGGAGCTGGTGAGAAGCATGTAACGTGCCTAGCAGTGCATGTACTCAGTAAACATTGGCACTTTACTGGGCACTTTCTACAAACTGGCACCGCCCGGATACCAGGAGTGCTGTAGGGGAGAAGGGCTGGCCTCTGCCTCCAGAATTGTAGCCTGTGAATAAACGGTTACACACATGTAAGTAGATGCTGTTTATCAGAGTGTGTAGTTGTGCAGAGACCCTGCAGTTGGCAGGGACACTTAACCCCCAAATTTCCCTTACTCCTGGGAAGGTTGAGGTGGGTGTGGAGGACAGAGGTCAGGACACACGTCTCAGAAGACGTGGTGTTGGAACTGAGTCATGAGTGTGGAGCTTGTCAGGCAGGGAAGGCCGTCTTATCCTTGAGGAGGCCAAAGTGTGGAGAGGGGGTGGGGTGCAGGGTGTGAAGGGTCCTATGCATCAACGTGGGATTTGCCCTTTGTCGCAGAGGGTTGGTGTGGTGAGGTGATAGGAGCTCATCTGCAAGACTTGGGTGATCACTAGCTGCTCATGGGAATCAGAAGATCAAAGTTGGAGTCCACACTGTTGCTGGGCATCCTGAGCACTCTCCTTGTGCAAACTCACTTCATGTTCAGGAGATGGGACAACTAGGACACAGAGTGATGCATTTACACACTCATGCATGCACATACATGGAAAAGACATGTAGTTAATATGTCACAGAGCCAGAATCTGAGCTCTAGCCTGGCCCCACAGTTCACTCTCCTTGCCAGGGGTTGGCAGACTTACACAGTGAAAGTCCAGACAGTAAATATTTTAGGCTTTGCCAGCCATGCAGTCTGTGGCAGCTCTTCAACTCTGCTGTTGTCACTCCACAGCAGCCATAGGTGACATGTAAATGAATGGAGTGGCCGTGTTCTAATAAAACTTTATTTACAAAAACAGATGGTAGGCCAGATTTGGCCCAGGGGCCCTAGTTTGCCAACCCCTGCTCTTGTCCTCTCTTTTCTGTTTCCTATCTTAGGGTCACTTAAAAAATTACTTTTATTGAGATTTATATACCATGAAATTCACCTGTTTAAAGTGCACAATTCACTGATTTTTGGCATATTCACAAAGTTGTGCAGCCATCACCACAAAAAATACCCAATACCCATTAGCAGTCTCTCCCCACTCTGCCCTCTCTCCCACCCCAGCAACCACTAATCTTGTTTCTGTCTCTAT
>NW_007733162.1:53784-54830 GCF_000696425.1 Galeopterus variegatus | reverse complement strand
GTTGCCGGACACGGAAAAAAGACAAAAGACAAAAAAAAAAAAAAAATTACTTTTTTTTTTTTTTCCTTTTTGTCTCTTTTTTTGTGACCGGCAACGGATCGCAACCCTCAGTGTCGCGCCCGTACCGGACCAGGACCGGCAACGGGATCGCAAACCTCAGTGCTGCCCCCACACCTCGCTCAGCCAGTGAGCGGCCGGTCTGTATGTGGGATCCGAACCCTTGGCGGGAGCGCCGCTGCGCTTCCCAAGCGGCGCACTGTAGCAGTGCGCCACCGGGCCGGCCCTAAAAAATTACTTTTATTGAGATTTATATACCATGAAATTCACCTGTTTAAAGTGCACAATTCACTGATTTTTGGCATATTCACAAAGTTGTACAGCCATCACCACAAAAAATACCCAATACCCATTAGCAGTCTCTCCCCACTCTGCCCTCTCTCCCACCCCAGCAACCACTAATCTTGTTTCTGTCTCTATGGTTTTGTCCATTCTGGATGTTATGTGTGACTAGAATCATTTAGTACGTGGTACTTTGCATCTGTCTCCTTTCACTTAGTGTTTTCAGGCTCCATCCGTGCACTTCATTCCTTTTTGTGGCTGAGAAACAGTCCATTGTATGGACAGACCACATTCTGTTTATGCATTCACCACGTGATGGACATTTGGCTTGTTTCTACTTTTTGACTATCATGAATAATGCCACAGTGAACATTTGTGTGTAGGTGTTTGTGTGGGTGTGTGTCTCAGTTTCTCTGGGGTAGGCACATAGGAGTGGGGTCGCTGGGTCTTGTGGCAACTGTGTTTAACTTTTGGAGGAGCAGCCACACTGCTTCCCACAGCGGCTGCACGGCAGTGCTGTTTTCATGCTCCCACCAACAGCGTGTGAGGGTGCCAGTTTCTCCAAATCCTCACCAGTGCTGGCTGTTGTCCCTCTTTATTATAGTTTGGTCTTTTTTTTTTTCTTTTTTGTCTTTTTTTACTGACAGGTAACGGGATCGCAACCCTCGGTGTCGCGCCCATACCAGGGACCGGCAATGGGATCGCAA
>NW_007733162.1:43083-53064 GCF_000696425.1 Galeopterus variegatus | reverse complement strand
GGCGCACTCTCCAGTGCGCCACCGGGCCGGCCCTTTTTTGTTTTTTTAATAAGTCATTTTAAGTCTCTTTTTCCTGAGTTTGCATCCTTTCCTCAGGCAGTTGGTGGCAATGTCAGGAGTGGCCTTCCTGTGCCCACTGCTGTGCCAAGACAGATGCCCAGCAGCATGTGATGGTTACTTCTCACCTTTCCCCTACTCCTAACGTTTTGATGGCAGCTGGTTCCAGAGTAGGAAGTCATCTGGTGACAAAGACTGGGCCATTCACGAGTGGCCCACATCAAGGCAGTAAATAAATGGTTAGGTCACTTCCTCGCTGTTCACAGTGAGGCTGTCATGCTTTTTAGTTGGTGTTCTCTGCCCAGAAAGAAGTACCTTGACTGGTGTCTTTAATCATCCTTCTGCCTTTGTCCCGAGCCTGTGACTTCTTTACTGGTCAGAGTCTCCTTTGTGAAGATGAGCTTGCCCCTTGTAACTTTTGAGGACCTTGCAGTCTCAGAAGGGACATGATGTAGATTGGTGGGTATTTGTCAAAAAAGACTCAGTAGCTCAACAAACATTGTTAGGTGGATGGCCCGTGTATGCCAGGCACTGTGCTAGACCCTTTACAAGTGCAGTCTGTTACTCCACAAGGATGGATGGTACGATGCCCATTGTATAGACAAGGAGGCTGAGGCCCAAAGAGTTTAAGTAACTTGTCCAAGGTCATACAGCTCATGGGTGGCCAAGCAAGGGCTGGATCTTGGGATGTCTAACTCCATTACCTGAGCTCTTTTCCACTCAGCCCCACTGCCCATCTCCTGCTGCTGCATGTTTCCTGGGCTGGGGGCCATCCACATGTGGCTGGGGTCTGCCTTTTTGCCCTGAGGTCCTTTGCGGAGTGCTCGCTAGACTCGATGTTTTGGCAGCAATTTCCCAGCCCACACATGCTAGCTCAGGGTCACCAAAGACTCCCTCTTCACCCTTCCTCATACCCCATGTTCTGCCCGAGCACCTTCCCCTCCCGAACTCTGCTTTCAGATTCCTGGGTTCCTGTGGACATTCCCTCTGAGGTGCTCCCCACTCCAGGGAGCCCTCCCTGACTGCCTGAGGCGGAACTTGGTCCTCCCTTCTGATGGCCCTCAGCTCTTCTTCACTGGCCCCTGCTCAGGACACGTGGCATGTTCTTCTTGGTGTTGTCAAGCTCAGCACTTGGAGGGCAGAACTGGGGTCACTTCATTCATCTGGATTCTTCTGTGTTTGACAATGGACTTTGGTCCTAGTGGTAATTTGGCAAATGTTTGTTAAATCAAATTGCTCAATCTTTCTCTGCAGCCTCCTGGGACCAGGACAGGGGAGGTGGGTCCTCTGGAGACTGGATCTCTGGCTCTCCTGGTTAACATTAGCACTCAACTATAAGGCTTCAACCAAGGTCTGTTGCACATAGTAGGTGCTAATAGCTACCTTTTAAATGGAAAAAGTAAAACTATAGGCAGAGGTTTCTTGAAAACATTTTGTACTCCCTCTCATCCCCTGCAAACCTGCAAAATCCTCACTGCCTATGTCCATCTCGGGGCTTTCCCCTGAGGGGGGATTGGGGTCACAGGGAATGAGCCACACCTGGCCTCCTGTGGTTTTACTTTGTCAGCCACAAGTTGGTCTCCTCATGCGCACAGCGCCAGCTTCACACAGGGCTTTCTGCTCAGAAGGGCCCTAGGCTTGGTTTAGTGCTTGGCAATACATTTATCTTTGCACTTGTGTCTTGAGTGGAGTCAGATGGGACAATGGAGCACGTGGGGGGCTTGGAGTCTCAGTAATTCCTGCTCCTGCTTCCCTGCCACTCCCTGACTGTTGGGATGGGTTCTTGGCCACCTGCTTCCTGTCCCCTGGTGTCCCGGGTCCTGCCTGGCCTCTCCCTCTCCTTCCTTACCCCTCACCACTTCTACCCTCTGTTCCCCGATGGGGCCTGGTTGGGGAGGGCTGGGTGCATGCTCCCCAATGGCTGGAGTGTTGCATGGTGATACGTCGAGGATTTGGAGAAACTGGCACCCTCACACGCTGCTGGCAGGAGCGTGAAAACGGCATGGCTGTGCAGCCGCTGTGGAAAGCAGTGTGGCTGCTCCTCCAAAAGTTAAACACAGTCTGGTCTGGAGGCTGCATCTCAGCCAGGGTGAGCCTCTCATGACACGCAATCCAGGTACCAAGGGCATCCTGGTGCACAGGCTTAAAGATGTGCAGCAGGCCATGGGAAGGAGAGATACCTGACTTGACTTCCCGGAGCCCAACCCAGGTGGGAAACAGTGTGTTGGTCCAGTGGCTGGTGTGGAAGCAGAGCCCAGTGGCCAGCAGCTGGCAGGCCCACATGAGCTGAGTTGCTGGGCAGGTCCCTGAGGCACCTCCCAGGCTCTGTCCTCACCCTGTAGTATTCCCACACGCCGCAGGAGCACTCTGTGGCTGGCTCTGTGCCCAGGGTCTCTTCTTTCTTCTTGCAGCCTTCCTGAGTCTGGCTTGCCTTCTTTTGGAACTTTCCCCTACCTTTTGAACCGAGTGCCTTCCTTTTCATCTGCATGGAGCCCTGAAAATTACACAGCTGGTCCTGCTTGTGCATCTGCCCGAGTTGGCGAAACTTCTGGAAGCCCAAGGACACTTTCTGGCCTTGGCGTTATCACACATTTGTCACTTGTTCCACATTTGAACATGCAGGACAGACTGGGGGGAGCAAGATAATGAAAAACAGAGCTCCATGTGCAACGGCTGAAATGTCGGAGACACGATTCCCTGCCACTGTCTCCTTGTTCGTGTTAGGGCCGTTGTGAACAGTACCAGGTGATTTATCGATTTGATCTTCCCAACAACCCCATGGCTTGATCTTTTCACTCTCATTCTACAGAAGAGAAAAGTGGTACTTGGAGGTGGCCTGGGTGGAAACCCCCAGGGTTGGTGTTCAGGACACTCCTGTGATGTGTGGATTGATGTGCGTTAAGGGAGTGGACTGCCTGAAGGGCTTTCGTATTGAATTTCTGGTTGTCATTTCACAATCTAGTGAGATCACAGGAGAACCCTTCCTTATCCTCACTGAGCATCCTGCAGTCAGCCTGCCTGTCTCTGCTACCAGACAGCCTTTGCTTTGTGGACATCTCACCTCGGCTCGGTGTGAGGAAGAAGATTCTCATGGTCAGAGCTGTTATGCAGAGGAAGGGGCTGTGCTGGGAGGTGGTGAGCTGCTCCTCCCTGTGGCATGCGAGAAGGGTCTTAGCCCCCGTGTGATGGGGGTGCAGCAGGATGTCATGTCCTCGGGTTAGGCTGGAGGATGTCTAGGTCTCCTGCAGCCACCTTCCTTCCCGGGTGTGGATTTAGCATCTACCTGCTTCGCCTAATGCTGTGGATATTAGGAAGACAAATTACTTTGGTTAAAATGCTTTGGGGGGCCGACCCCGTGGCACACTTGGCAGAGTGCGGCACTCCCGCTGCGGGTTCGGATCCTATATAGGGATGGCCGGTGTGCTCACTGGCTGAGTGCGTTGCGGGTGACACCACGCCAAGGGATGCGATCCCCTTACTGGTCACAAAAAAAGACAAAAAAAATAAATAAAATAAAATGCTTTGGGGTTTGAGAAACCACAGGCATTTTATTTGCTCAAAGTCCTCCCTCAGGGGCCAGCCCCGTGGCTCACTCGGGTGAGTGCGGTGCTGATAGCGCTGAGGCTGCGGGTTCGGATCCTATATGGGGATGGCTGGTGCGCTCACTGGCTGAGTGTGGTGTGGACGACACCAAGCCAAGGGTTGTGATCCCCTTACCGGTAAAAAAAAAAATTCTCCCTCAGACCTCTTAAGAAAAAATCTCTGTGCCCACGTTCATCATAGACAGGGTGAGCAGGTGACTTTGTTTCTCTGTTTTTCTCTGGTCAGTTGCCCAAGCAGATAGACAGACACCCGGGGAACTGTGACGAGAGGCCTCCCCTCACTCGTGATGCCCTGAAATGTAATGGCGGGGACAGCTCAGGTTTCTGGAGCTTTTGCTAAGCACTGCTTCATTTGGCCTTTGAGACGTCATGGGGAAGGCAGGGTGCCAGCCCTGCTTGATTCTAAATACCATACCCTTTGTACTGTAAAAGGACTTTCTCTAGACCCCAGATGCTCTATTTTGGGGGCTGGCCAGGCGGGGAATATGGATGAGGGACGTGGAGTGGGTGTGGGACAACAGAGTGTGGTGGGGAGTGTGGCAAACCAGAGAACATGGCCCCTTCTAGAGAGGCTGAGCCAGTCGCTGGTCCTAAGAGAGAGTGAGGCCCAGGCATCCAGATCTTTGGGCTTTTCAAGAGAGCTTGGAAATGGCACTTGTGTGTGTATATTTTTCATCTGGAAACAGTGGGTCAGAAGGCTTGTAAAAGCAAGCTAGGACTTCTGAGCTGAGTCTGGCTGGGTCTGGTCTCTGTCCCCTGCCCCCTGGGACCCTGGGAGTCTCAGTCAAGGTGACAAGACGAGAATAGCCACCTGGAACCAGACAGTCGAGGGTACTGCCCCCTCATTCCTCCCCTGCACTGGGGTAGGAGGGAGGAGTTTCCTCCCCAGGAGGCAGTGAGGAGTGAGTGACTCAGTTCTCAGAGCGGCCTTCTAGACGTCAAACGCTCACAGGCATGAGGGGTGATGGTGTTATGTGCTACGAGCCTGTTGTGAGCAGTTGAAAGCAGGCAGGTACTGTGGGAAGAACAGTTTTTCACCTGAGACGGGCCTGGGTTCCAATTCTGGTTCAGCCCCTTGCAGTTCTGATGGGGAGCAGGTGCCTTCCTTCCTTTCAGCCTTGGTTTCCCCTTCCTGATGTGGAGGTCATAGCACCTGCTTTGCAAGGGGATGGCACTGAGCATGGTTCCTGCATGTAACAGAATGCTCCCCTTGGCCCTGGGGAATTAACTCTGATTGGTTTCCCCTTCCTGATGTGGAGGTCATAGCACCTGCTTTGCAAGGGGATGGTACTGAGCATGGTTCCTGCATGTAACAGAATGCTCCCCTTGGCCCTGGGGAATTAACTCTGATGTGTTTCTGCCTCCCCCATTTGCCCTTACAGGGAACACCTTCAGCACCCTGGCTGGGCTGGCCTTTGACTGGATGATTGTGAAGGACACAGAGGCGGATGGGTTCTCAGACTCCCACAATGCACTGCGGTAAGAGGTGCCTTCACTGGGCCTGACCCCTTTTGAAGGGAAATGGGAAGGGGGATGTCTGTGGCTTTCACCACTGTCAGCGAGGAGCCTGGGACGATTCCCAGAGGCCTGCCGACATTCCCAGTGACTGATTAGGGAAAAGGATTTCATCTCACACAGTTGTGCAGGAGCCTGGCTGCTTCTGCTGCCCACTAGGGGTGTTCTGTGGAAAATTGTCGAGGAGCTTCGGGTGTCCAGCAGAAAGCTGTCTTGGGGAGCAGAAGAAGTGGGTGTAGCCCCTGAGGGCAGCACTTCCATTGGGAACAAATTAAAGGGGGGGACAGGTTTTGGCTGAGAGGACGGACCAGCAGTCACAGGCATTGTCAGGTAGTGCAGGCTGGGTTTCCCAGCATGGGTGTGCAGACAGATGTGCATGAAGTGGACGTCTTAAGGATCTTGACTCTCATCAGCTGCATGGGCTGTGCATACTACCATTCTATTTTTCAGATGTAGACTCTGAGGCGTGCATGAAGTGGACGTCTTAAGGATCTTGACTCGTTTCATCCTCTCATCAGCTGCATGGGCTGTGCATACTACCATTCTATTTTTCAGATGTAGACTCTGAGGCTAGGAGAGGTTGAACCATTTGTCTGAGGTTGGTAAGTGGCAGAGATAGGATTTAAACTCAGATCTGTCTAATCTGCATTATCCAGTATGGTAGCCACTAACCCCATCTGGCTGTTTTAGATAGAACGAAGAGTTCAGTTCCTGAGATGCACTGGCTATACATTTCAAGGGCCCATTAGCCACGTGGTTAGTGCTGCGACCTGTTGGGCAGAGCAGAAGCACAGAGCATTTTCATCTCTGTGGAACCTTCTCTTTGCCAGTGCTGGTGAAGACCCAAGATCTGTGCTTGTATTTCCTCATGCTTTGTTAAATAATTTTTAAAAAGAGTACAGTCCCTTTGGGGGCAAGAAGATTTAATTTTTTGAAATTTTGCAACAATTTTAAGCCTATGGAAGAGTTGTGAGTCCTGCATATCCACCGTCATCAGGATTAGGAAGTGAACACCGAGGGTGACAGTCATCAGACCTCATTCAAGCTTTGCCAATTGTCCCAATTCTGTAGCCAAAAAAACCCAACCCGGAGTCACATGTTGTGTGTCATCCTGTTTCACTGGGTTTCAGTCAGCCTGGTACAGTTTCTTAGTCTTTTCTTGACTTTGGGGACCTTGACATTTGTGATGGTGACAGTGTGATTATTTTGTAGACGACCCCTCATTTTGGGTTTACCTGATGTTCTCTCATGACTGGACTCAGAGCTCTGCATCTTTGGCAGGAATATGAAGAAGTGAGATTCTACATTCTTTTAATTGCTTGATGCCACAATTCCAATCAGTCTATTACTGATGATGGTCACTTGGATGAGGTGGTATCTGCCAGGGTTCCCCACTATGAAGTCACTTTCTTACCCCTTTGCAATCAATAAGTACTTCGTGGATGCATTAAGAGCCTTGTCTTTTATTTACACCTTTAAAAGTCCACTCAGGGCCGTAGGAAATGGTGGGAATGTGGTGAAGTCTCTGTCACACTCTTCTCTAGAGCTCAGCTCACACCGTCTCCAGGGCAGATGCTCAGACACTGTGTAAGCTGAGTTGCCCTCCTGGGGTAAGAGCTCTTTGGGGCTGGACCCTCATCCTCTATCTGTCTCCTGGACCAGCTCTGGATTTCTGATGTTTCATAAAGCAGGAACATGGACTGTAGAGTCAAAGACACCTGGATTCCAATCCTGGCCTTCTTGCTTCCTGCCTGTGGACTTAGTCAAGGAATGTAACCCACACGAGCTTCAGCTTCCTCCCCTAAAAAATGTGTATAATTACTGTGTCCACCTCTGAGGGCCACTGTGTGGGTCGGCAGGTTGATTGTGGCTCAGGGCCCCTCTCTGGGCCTGGTACATGCTAGATGTTCAGGGAACACAGGTGCACTGCCCACCTCTGGGCCACTAGGCCCATTTGCTGCTGCCACAAGACCCCAAGCTTCCAGGCAGCTCCGTACATGAGCTGAATATTAACTGAAATCCACAAAACTCGGGCGTGTTGGAACTGGATTGTCCTGGATTTTCATTGAGTTCAACACACGACAGCTGGTAAAACTGGGTGAGGAAATACTTCATGGCATGGCACAGTGTCCGGTGGAGCTTAGGAGCATGGAAGCGTGTCCAGCAGATTGCTCTTTTGGGGTGGACGGTGGGCACATTTGTAACTTGCAGGTTGGAATGAGAGACTGTATCAAGAGACTCCCTCAAGCCAGCCCTGCCTGCCACCCCACACTCTGGGGATGGGCCACCACATCCTGACTTCTCCCCCAGCCCAGAGAGAGTGAGATGTGAGGCCGTCCCCATCCCCAAAGCTCAGTGTGGAGCAGGTGGTCACTGAGAATCATTTCCCAAAGTCAGGCACTCTGCTAGAGGGGAGGGCTGGAGTGTGACCAGCAGCTCCGGGGACCGATGGGCACTGCTGATGCTGCCCGGGCTGGGCGGGTGGTCTTGGGCCTGTGGCCTGTTTTTCTTGGGCTTCACTTTTCCCATTTGGACTGTTTGTACTAAGCTGGAGGTTCTCATGTGTGGAGTTTGATAACATGCAGATTCCCAGGCTCCCTTCAGACAGTCTGGGCCAGGGGCCCAGAACTTGCATTTTTCATGAGGACGTAGGAGGCTGCAGGGGCATGTTTCTAGGCAGCACCAAAGAGGGGGCACCACTTATTCCAGTGTCCGGCTTGTAGTGGCGGGTGTTGACAGAAGTGAACGTGGTATTAGATTCTGCTGAACCTTGTGCTCAGGTTTGACGAATGAGCTTTGATGACATGCTCTTCTTCCAGAATCCTCACTTTCTTGGAGTCTACATATATCCCTCCTTCCTACATCTCAGAGATGGAGAAGGCGGCCAAGCAAGGGGATACCATCCTGGTGTCTGGGATGAAGACCGGGAGCTCCAAGCTTAAGGCCCGCATCCAGGAGGCTGTTTACAAGGTGGGTCCTAAACACCCGTGGACAGAGCAAATAGTGGAAATGACTTTAGGGTGGGATTCTGTATTGGTGTTTGTTTGGGTTGGTGTGTTTGAGCTTAGGGAGCGGGGCTACGGCACCAGAGCGCACCGTCTCTGGAGTCACACGCATTGTTCATTCTCAGTTTCCAGGGAGGTCCAAGAGCAGCAGGGTTCCCAATAACTAGCTTATTTTCAAAAGGTGTACCTGTCCCAGTACTGGGATACACCCAAGCGCTTGGGACTCTGACTGCATCTGGGAGCTCCCAGGTGTCTTCCATGCCAGCTCTCCCTGTGCACCAGTTGGAGCCCTCAGACTGGCTGCTCTGTGGTCCCATTTGTGCACAGCTAGGTGGCTTCACCCCTGCCCCACTCCAGCCCGCCCTACCTGACCCCAGCCCACGTCACCCGGCCTCACCAGTACCTGCTTCCCCATCAGTGTCCCATTTTCACAGGGTGGGACTGAGGAAAGGAGAGTGAGGAATAGGTTTAGCCCAGGTCCTGGTGCCTTCCCGGTTCCAGTGGGTGGATGTCCCCCTACCCATACCTCATTTTGAACTGCAACCCTGAGATCTTCATTTTCTTCACCAGGTTCCTGGAGCACAGGCAGGAAGGTTGTGATACTTAGTCTGATGTTTAATTTTGTAGAGTGTCAAAGAGAAATCGTCTTCTGATTCACTCTCTTTAGTGGTTTAGTCAGTAGTTTGGGAGTCCTGGAGGGCTGTGGAAACATGAGGACATACCATGTTACAGGGGCTAATCCCACAGGATTCTGCACGTGGTAATTGGAGACAGTTTGCCCTGCGTGGTGCCCAGGGATGGGATGGGGGCTGTGGCCACTACTGAGCTGGAAGGGCAAACATCTTGTCCTACCTGTGATAGGAGTTTCCCTGCCTGCTGTGCTGGAAAACACCTGCCACAGAACCTGGCCTATGGTAGATGCTCGATATGTTTTTAATGTGTCAAAGATAGTATTGAACTTTCTGTTAAGTGGGGAAACCTGCAAGATATTACAACAGGCTCAAAGGAGAATCCATAGAGCAGATGCATGCACAGGCCCTCAGGGATGCTGAAATGGATTTACAAAGAAATGCTAAACTTCCTGCTATCCACAGGTTGCACAGCCAGCAGAAGAAGTGTATTTACATTTCTGTGGACGAGTATCATTTGCTTTGCTATCAGCGTCCAGTTGGAGAAAACCAATGGCAAAGCAAATGATTCCCATCCACAGGGTTTGGGCTGTCAAATAGCCCAAGACAGTGACAGGAGCAGGCCCTGCAGAAGCTGGTAACTGGTTATGCACTAGACAGGACACGGAGCAGTCTTTCCCCATCTCAGGTCTCTCACAGGTTTTCCTGAGGAGGCGCTCACTGGTGGGGGATGAGGGGTGGGCAGGGGGAAGGGTCTGAGAAGTGGGGGCTGAGGGCTTGTTAGAGATGCACACTCTCCCTGTTTTCATGTTGGCCTGGGGTTTCATAACCTCCCTGGTCGTTGGGACTTTTGTGGGGAGAGAACTCAAGCTCCTCATGGCCATAGAATCTGTAGATCCATAGAGATCACTCCCAGCTCCTCTCCTTTCTTTCTGTTTAATTATTATTTTAAATCAAGGTATACATAATGCAAAGTGAGGTGCTCAGTGTGTTTTGGTAATGGCCTTTGAATGCATACCTGCCATGCGTACAGGGCTCCCCTGGGATTTCTGTTGTCTGGAGGTGTGGGGTTGTGAGTGATGTCTCGTTTTCTCACCCTTAGCTTCCATCTTCCTGTGTGAACATACTGAAAAGTAAAAAAAAAAAAAACAACTCTCTTTCTCTTGCCCACAC
>NW_007733162.1:40365-42432 GCF_000696425.1 Galeopterus variegatus | reverse complement strand
CGCCTTTCCTGCCCTCTTCATCCAAGAGCGTACGCCCTGCGGAGGTCAGGCTGCTGATTTTGGAGAACATCCTTCTAAATCCCGCTTACGATGTGTACCTGATGGTGGGGACCTCCATCCGCTACAAGGTGCAGAAGATCAGGCAAGGGAAAATTGCAGGTGTGTCAGTGACTCCATAATCATGGCAAATCCTCCCCCTTTTCTTTATTGTGCTAAGATACACATAATGTTGACCAGCTTAACCATTTTTAAGTGTGAAGTTCAGTGGCATTAAGTATATTTACATTGCTGTGCACCATCACCACCGTTCATCTCCAGAACTTTCCGTCTTCTCCAACTGACACTCTGTCCCCATTAAACACAAACTCCCCATTCCCCTCCCCAGCCCCTGGCAGCCAGCATTCCACTTTCTGTCTATGAGCTTGACTACTCTGGGACCCCATATAAGTGGAATCATATGGTATTTGTCTTTTTGTGACTGGCTTTTGTCACTCAGCACAACGTCCTCAAGGTTCATGCATGTTGTAGCACATGTCAGAATTTCCTGCCCTTTAAAGCTGAATAATATTCTTTGTGTGGAACCACATTTTGTTTATTCATCTGTCAGTGGATGGACACTAGGGTTGCTTCTACCTTTTGGTTATCACGAATGCACACGTGGGTGTGCAAATATCTGAGTCCCTGCTTTCAATTATTTTGAGTATATGCCCCTTTGGTTTTAGCAACTCAAGACTTTGGGTTTCACATTGGACTGAGTTTTGCCCCTGATCTGCCACTGACTGCAGGCTGGTCTTGGCAGCCACTGCCCCTCTCCAGTTACTCATCAGAGCCCCGGAGGCCTTTCTGCCTGGGCTGTGAGGACAAAATGAATGAATAGGAGTGGAGTTGTTCTGGAAATTCTGAAGTGCTGAGTACACGTGATAGAGTTTAGATGGTGAGTGTTCTGAATGGAGCACCAAATCTCCTAAGAACCATTACCATTATCATTTTGTTCAAAGTTACAAATGTTTAGTGGCCAGAGCACTGGGTGTAAAGGGTCTCAGGTACGAGAGTGTCGTGCTCAGGCCCAGTGCATCTGAGGGCTTTGGACACGTGTCTGGGTGTGTGACTTCACCAGGTCGGCAGGGCTGCCCCGCCTGTGACACAGGGCGTCCTTTAAGAGGCACACAAAAATCCTTCAGCAAACAACAGCTTGAGCTCTGTTCCATAGATGGAGACCTGAAAGATTCTGTATTGTTTAGTCCTGCTCAGTAAAGAGCAGGCATCTGGTTAGTCATTCCCATGTGAAAGAACACTTGGACCCTCAGAGGGCCACCTCCTGCCTCTGGGCCCAGCTCTTTCTGACAAGGGGCCTCGGTGAAGGAAAGCAAACTCGTGTTTCTTGAGTGTCTCCCATCCCCTGGGCAGGCAGCGTCCACCCTTCTGCATGGCGTCAAGTCAGCAGGGTGAGGATGGTTTAGATTAGGATGTGTAGGAAATCGGCCCACGGGTCCTGGTCAAAGCCTGATGTTTACCCTAGACTTCAGGGAAGCAGATTCTAAAAGGACAGAGAAAGTCCTAGGTATGGCTTCCAGAGACTCCGAAAGGGGAGGTGGCACAGAGGCGGGGTTCTGAAGGCACCAATGGGCGTGTGTTGAAAGGCCACAGGGCAGGAACAGGGCAGGAACAGGGCAGGAACAGGGGTTTCTCAGAAATACAGAGCTATACGTGGATGCTGACGAGAAATGGCATTGCAGCCTAAAGGGAGGCCACGTGGAAAGCCAGCCACTACTGACAACATCTTACCATGACCGAGCACCCTCTACATGTCGGCACGGTTCTAAGTGCTTTTCATGCTAGAAGCCAGCAGCTCTTTGGGGTGGATTTCATTGACAGCCCGTGTTATAGATGAGGAAACCAGAGCACAGACAATCTGAAGTCACAAAACTGTTGGGCTCCTTGCTCTTAATCACTTTTGTAGGACCAAGTGGAATATCCTTCTGACCCCATCTCTCCAAAGGAAAGTCCAAAACAATGTTAAGGATAGCAGAAAAGGCTTTATAGTTCTATCAGGGACAAGGTGAAGAT
>NW_007733162.1:33252-40077 GCF_000696425.1 Galeopterus variegatus | reverse complement strand
CAAAACAATGTTAAGGATAGCAGAAAAGGCTTTATAGTTCTATCAGGGACAAGGTGAAGATGGTCTCTTTGTGTGGGGCTGATGTGAGAGGGCTGATGTGCCCCTGCTGGGCAGGCAGAGCTAGTGTGGTTAAGAGGGGTGGGCTGATTGATCCTAAGTGAGTTTAGTCATCATGACCCAAAGGGAGGACATGTCCCAAGGGACCAGAAAACTTGTGGGTTTGGTCGCTGTCCTGCCATAGAAGTCAAGGAATGGAAGCACACGAAAGAGACTGAAGACAGGAAAGAGGCAGGTTGCTTTCCTTTCATCATTGGGTTAGTGAGCTGGAAAAGTCCTCCAAAAATAAGCACACCTGTGTGGGTGATACATTGGTTGCCATGGCACTGGAGGAGCTCCCAGATGGATGCTTTGGGAAACTGAGTGGGGCCGAGCCAGCGATGGCTCACCAGAAACAAGACACAGACGCAGAAACTCCCTAATTCTTTTAAATGGATTATTAAAAATTGAGCAGTAATTCACATCACTGTCATTCTTATCAGGCTTAGTAGGCAGAAAAGTCAGGGAAATGATGTCATTATGGGACCTGGATTTTGGCAAATCCTCTTCCCACATGGAACCCTATGGAAAGCTCAGAATTCTAGGTCAGATATCAGTTACATGGATTTATTAACATGCTGGATAATTATAACCCCAAATAAACTCTTTACGTTTTCTTTTCCTTTGGTTTTTTCCTTTCTTAAAAATGTAATTTTTCTTCTTTCCTTCCATATTTTTTACTTCCTTTATGTCTGCCTTTTTTTTCCTTTGGCTGCTTCCTTTCTTGCGAACACATTTAGTGAGCTCCTACTGTGTGCCTGCACTTTGCTGGATGCTGAGTATACAGTGGTCAGCAGGGCTGCATGGCCCCTGCCCTCCTGGACCTCCTGTCAGTGGGGGAGGAAAGCAGTCAATCAATGTCTATAAGTGGACACAGGTGAGGAGCTCCTGGAGCTTGGAGCAGGGGCATCTGTGCTGCCTACAGTCAGGGCTTCTAGAGGGGGCCACAGGACCTATCTTCAGTGCTCAGTCCTGCTGGTGTTTGGATTGGTTTCAGATATGACCAGCATAATAATCAAATTACTAGACGTAACCAAGTGTGAGGACATGCTGGCTGATGGAATCGGTATCTGAAAAGAACTCGAGTGTCTTAAATGGTGGAAATTACTGAAATAAAATGCACGAGGGTTTGGAAAACTAACTGCATAAACATATGTTGGGCTGGGGTTCATATGACTCAGGTGTTGAAGAGACTTTGAACCTAGCATGCACTTGATGCCCAGAACGAGTGCACCCTGGGCCACATGAGCGGACTGGTGCCAGAGTCTGGACTGAGCACTCAGTGTTCCTTCGCTCAGACCCACCTCCCCAGGAGCTCTGTGGTCATCCCTGCTGCCTACATGGGGTGGGAGTTCAGGGGGATGCTGACAGAAGCACATCTGGAGGATTGGCTAGGTCAGGAGGGGACAGAGTCCATGTCTCCTAGAAGACATGGGCCTCTTGGCCTCTAGGAGGGCAGCCTTGGGGATGGCCATTTGCCACCTGCAGATCATGGCGGGGCTGTTCTGGGGCCCCAGGAGCACCCTTCCTCTGTTTATGGCCTAGCAGAGCAGAGCCAGGAACTGGACAGAGACAGTGCCCTTAACACCTGCAAAGACTTCCATACACGGTGCCTGCTACAAGTATAGGTCGAACATCCTTAACCTGAAAACCTGAAATCTGAAATGCTCCAAGATCCCAAACTTTTTGAGCACCAACATGATGCTCAAAGGAAATGCTCATTGGAACATTTCAGATTTCGGATTTTCAGGTTAGGGTTGCTGAACCAGTGTGTATTCTGCAAATATTAAAAAAAAAAAAAAAAATCCAAAGTTGGAAACATTTCTGGGCCCAAGTGCTTTGGAGAAAGGATACTCAAATCCGTAGTGAGTTCCGGGATTTTCAGGTTAGGGTTGCTGAACCAGTGTGTATTCTGCAAATATTAAAAAAAAAAAAAATCCAAAGTTGGAAACATTTCTGGGCCCAAGTGCTTTGGAGAAAGGATACTCAAATCCGTAGTGAGTTCCGCATTACAAGAGGTACTTAAGGAGTCTGTCAAACAAGCTTCTTGTTTTCATAGTCTTAGGGTTTTGTAAAGAGGGTTACATCTGTGCTATGTAAGACCCCTTGGGGCTCAGTATTTTCATTTTCCAAAAGGGCCTCACTCCTTGGAGAACTTTAAAGTAACTAAGGGAAGAAGCTAGTGCCTCACAAGGAGCATAAATTAATGCTGCCTTATGGAGCAGTTGCATTATTTTATGATGACGTTTATCCTTGGTGCACTGCTGCCACTTCGAACACCTGGGTACGTAAATCGCAAGAATCATAGAACAGTTTGGCTGGGCTTCCCCTAATGAGAGACAAGGAAATGGGCTGTGTATATGTGAAGGGATTCTCAATTCTAGCCTGTGTCAGGATCACCTGCAGGGCTTGCGAAGGCACAGACTGCTGGGCCCCACCTCCAGAGTTTATTCCGCAGGTCTGGGGTGGGGCCCATCATTTGCATCTCCAGGTGTTATGGATGGTCCAGGGACCACACTTTGAGAACCCTCTGCTCTAGGGCAAATTATTGTGGATGTATTGGAACACATGAAAGATATCCCAGAACAGGAGATAGGCAAGTTGCCTTCCTTTCAGAATTCCCATCATAATTCCTGGGAATTCTGAAAGATGTTCTAGCTGAAAATTAGCCTTGACTTGGGCACTTGCCATGCCAGACCCTGAGCAGAGACCCAGAGAGGAGTGGTGAGCAGAGACATTGTCGGGTTCCCGGCATTTTCTTTCCTCTCTTGCTGCAGGGGCAGAATGTGGCCACACCTACAGGGTCAGTAAGTGGGTGACTCGTTAGGAAATTCTTTTTTTAAAATTTCTAATTGTACATGTTAATGGGGTACAGTATGTTGTTTCAATACATGCATATGTGGTATGCTGATTTCCTCCGGGTAGTTAGCATATGCATCACCTTAACATTCATCATTTCTTCATGGTGATAACATTCAAGATCCTCTTTTCTAGCTATTTTTAAATATACAATTTGCTGTTATTACCTGCAGTCACCCTAGAGCACCAGCACTTATTCTTCCTCTGTAACTATAACCTTGTACCCATTGACCAAGCTCTTCCCCTTCCCCCCATTCCCAGTGATAGCCACCATTCTCCTCTCTACCTCTATGAGAACCACTTTTTTTTTTTTTTAATGTATTCACATATGAGTGTGAGATCTTGTGGAATTTGTCTTTCTGTGCCTGACTTACTTCACTTCACATAATGGTCTCCAGTTCTATCCATGGCGTTGCTAATGACAGGATTTTGTTCTTTTTTTATAGCTGAATAGTTTTCTATGGTGTATACATACCACTTTTTTTTTTTATTCATCTGCTGATGAACATTAAGTTGATTCCCTCTCTTGGCTCCTGTTAACAATGCTGGAAAGAACCTGGGAATGCAGGTGTGTCTTCAGTACACTGATTTTTTCCTTTGGATATATACCTAGTAGTGGGATTGCTGCATTATAAGGTAGTTCTATTTTTAATTTTTTGAGAAATCTCCTAGTTTACATTCCCACCAACCGTGTATGAGAGTTTCCTTTTCTCCACATCCTTGCCAGCTTTTCCTGTTTTCTCTTTAAGATAATAGCCATTCTCACTGGAGTGAGATGATATCTCCTTGTGGATTTCTGTGACAATTAGTTATGTTGAACATTTTTTCATATACCTGTTGGCTGTTTGTATGTCTTCTTTTGAGAAAGGTCTATTTAGGTGTTTTGCTCATTTTTCAATTGGAGGATGATGATGATGGTGATGATTTTTGGCTGGTGAGTTGAGTTCCTCATGTATTCTGGATATTAGCTCCTTGTCGTATGTGTAGTTTGCAGATACTTTTCTTCCATTCTGTAGGTTGTCTCTGCGCTTTGTTGATTGTTTCCTTTGCTGTGCAGAAGGTTTTTAGTTTGATATAATCCCATTTGTCTTAGTTTTGCTTTTGTTGCCTGTGCCGTGGAAGTCTGTTCAGAAAGCCTTTCCCAGTCCCAATTTCATGAAGCATTTCCCCTTAATTCTTTAATCCATGTTGAGTTGATTGTTGTGTATAGTGAGAGGTGGGATTCTAGTGTCAATCTTCTTTGTGTGGATATCCACATTTCCAGCACCGTTTGTTGAAGAGGCTGTCCTTTTGCCAGTGTATGTTCTTGGCCTCCCTGTCGAAAATCAGTTGGCTATAAATGTGTAGGTTTGTTTCTGGGCTCTCCATTCTGTTCCACTGATCTGTGTGTCTACTTTCATGCCTGTACCATGCTATTTTGGTTACTATAGCTTTATACTATATTTTGAAGTCAGGTAGTGTGATGTCTCCAGCTTTGTTCTTTTTGTTCAACATTGCTTTGGCTATTCAGCATCTTTTGTGGTTCCATATACATTTTAGGATTGTTTCTACATCTAAGAAGAATGTCTTTGGTATTTTAATAGGGATTGCATTAAATATGTAGATTACTCTGGATAATATGGACGTTTTGATGATATTAATTCTTCCAACTCATGAACATAGGATACCTTTCCATTTATTTGTGTCTTCCTCAATTATTTTCATCAGTGTTTTATAGTTTTTATTGTAGAAATCTTTCACCTCCTTGGTTTAATTTACTCCTAGGTTTTTTGGTAGCTCTTGTAAATGGGATTACTTTCTTGATTTATTTTTCAGATTGTTACTGGAATATAGGAACACTACTAATTTTTGCATGTTGATTTTGTATCCTGCAACTTTACTGAATTCATTGATTAGTTTTGGCAGTTTTTTGATGGGTTCCTTAGAGTTTTCGATATATATAATCATGTCATCTGTAAATGGGGATAGTTTGATTTCCTCCTTTCCAATTTGCATGCCCTTTATTGCTTTCTCTTTCCTTATTCTTCTGACTATAACTTCTAGTACTATGTTGAATAAGAATGGTGAAATTGGACATCCTTGTCTTTTTCCAGATCTTAGAGGAAAAGTGTTGAACTTTTGTTCAGTATGATATTAGCTGTGAGTTTGTTGTATATGGCCTTTATTGTGTTGAGGTACATTCCTTCTATACCTATTTTGTTGAGTGTTTTTATCATGAACTGGTATTGAATTTTTTTCCAATGTTTTTTCTACATCTGTTGAAATGATTATGTTTTTTGTCCTTTTTGTTGATACAGTGTGTCACGGTTATTGATTTGTGTATATTGAACCATACTTGCATTCCTGGGATGAATCCCACTTGATCATGGTGAATAATCTTTTTAATGTGTTGTTGGATTTGGTTTGCTAGTATTTTGTTGAGGATTTTTGCATCTATATTCATTAGGTATATTGGTCTGTAGTTTTCTTTTTTTGTTATGTCACTTCTCAGTTTGGTATGAGGGTAATGCTGGCCTCAAAAAATGAGTTTGGAAGTATTCCCTCCTCTTCAGCTTTTTGGAAGAGTTTGAGGAGAACTGGTATTCATCTTCTTTAAATGTTTGGTAGAATTCAGCAGTGAAGCCATCAGGTACTAGGTTTTTCTTTGATGGGAGATGTTTTATTACTGCTTCAATCTTATTACTCACTATTGGTCTGTTTTGGGTTTTCTATTTCTTCATGAGTCAAACTAGGTAAGTTCCTGTGTCTAGGAATTTATCTATCTCTTCTAGACTTTCCAGTTTGTTGGTGTATAGTAGTTCATGGTAGTCTCTTATGCTCCTTTGTATTTCTGTGGTATTAGTTGTAATGTCTCCTTTTTCATTTCCGTTTTTATTTATCTGACTCTTCTTTCTTTTTTCCTTCATTAATTTAGCTAAAGGTTTATCGATTTTTTTTTTCTTTTTGAAGAACCAACTCTTTGTTTCATTGATCTTTTGTTTTGTTTTTCTGTTTCATTTATTTCTGCTCTGATCTTTATTATTTCTTTCCTTCTATTTCAGGTTTGGTTTGTTCTTGTTTTTCTAGTTCCTTGTGGTATAATGTTGGGTTGTTTATTTGAAGTCATTCTACTTTTTTTTATGTAGGCATTTGTTGCTATAATCTTCCCTCTTAGAACTGCTTTTGCTTTATCCTTTATGGTATGGTATGTTTTGTTTCCATTTTCATTTGTCTCCAGGGATTTTTTTTTTCCTTTTTGTCTTTTTTTTCATGACCGGCAACGGGATTGCAACCCTCAGTGTCGCGCCCCGTACCGCGACCGGCAATGGGATCGCAACCCTCCATGTTGCGCCCGCACCGCGCTCAACCAGTGAGCGGACTGGTCTCTATATGGGATCCGAACCCTCGGCAGGAGCGCCGCCACACTCCCAAGCGCCGCACTCTACCGAGTGCACCACCAGGCCGGCCTGTCTCCAGGGATTTTTTAACTTTCTTTCTAATTTCTTTTTTGACCCTTTCATTGTTTAGGAGCATTTTGATTAATTTCTACATCTTTGTACAGTTTCCAGTGTTCTTTCTGTTAATGATTCCTAGTGATTTCATTGTGTTCAGAATAAATAGTTGATATGATTTCACTTTTTTGAGATGGTTAAGACTTGTTTTGTGGCCTAACATATAGTCTATTCTAGAGAAAGTTCCATGTGCTGCTAAGATGAAAGTGTATTCTGCAGCTATTGGATGGAATGTTCTGTAAATGTCTGTTAGATTCCTTTGGTCTAGAGTGTAATGTAACTCTAGTGTTTCCTGCTTGCATTTCTGTCTAAATGATCCATCCATTGTTGAAAGTGGGGTGTTGGGCCGGCCCGGTGGCGCACTGGATAGTGCGCCGCT
>NW_007733162.1:31785-32100 GCF_000696425.1 Galeopterus variegatus | reverse complement strand
CTCCTGCTCTTTTTTGGTTTCCATTTGTATGGGATATTCTTTTGTATCTTTTTACTTTCAATCTATGTGTGTCTTTATAGGTGAAGTGAGTTTCATGTAGGCAGCATATAGTCGAGTCATGTTTTATAATCCATTCAGCTGCTCTGTGTCTTTTAACTGGGGAATTTAATTCATTTACATTTAGAGTTATTATTGATAGGTAAGGACTTGCTACTGCCATTTTGTTACTTATTTTCTGGTTGTTTTCTAGATTCTTTTTTTCTTTTTTTAAAGATGACCGGTAAGGGGATCTTAACCCTTGACTTGGTGTTGTCA
>NW_007733162.1:28675-30816 GCF_000696425.1 Galeopterus variegatus | reverse complement strand
GTACATTTTGATTTCACACTATCCATTTTTAGTGTATCTATTATTGGTTTTTGCTTTATGATTACCATGAGGTTTACAAAAACATGTTATAATCAATACAGATTATTTAAAACTGATAACAACTTTACTTTGATTGCTAAGAAAGGAAACCAAAGCAAACGCTTCACTTTGATGTAATTCCCCCCACATTTTGTCTTTTTGTTGTTTCAAGTTACATCCTTTTATAATACCTATCTCTTATATGGTTGTTGTACTTGTTATTAACTTTAATAGGTTTGTCTTTTAGACTTCATTATTCACCACACTTACAGCATTAGAATATTCTGAATTGTCTCTGTACTTACTTTACCAGTGAGCTTTATATCTTTGGGTGTTTTCTTGTTACACATTAGCATCTTCTTTCAGATTGAAAAACTCTTTAGTATTTCTTATTAGACAGGTCTGGTGTTGATGAAATCCCTCAGCTTTTGTTTGACTGGGAAATCTTTATTTCTCCTTCATATTTGAAGGTTAGTTTTGCTGGTTACAGTATTCTTGCTTGACAGTCATTTTTCTTCAGTGCTTTGAATATATCTTCCCATTCTCTCCTGGCCTTTAGGGTTTCTGCCAAGAAATCCACTGAAAGCCATATGGGAGCTCCATTGAATGTCATGTGCTTCTTTTCTCTTGCTGCTTTCAGAATTCTTTCTTTGTCTTTGGTTTTTGGTAATTTGTTTATGATGTGCTTTGGGAATTCCTTTTTGGGTTGAACTTGATTGTTGACCTCTGAGCTTCCTGTGCCTGGATGCTGTCATCTTTCTCCCTACTTGGGAAATTTTTAGCTATTATTTCCTTAAATATGTTTTCTAGGCCTTTTTCTCTTATCACCTTCAGGAACTCCTATTCTGTGGTATAGGTTATTTCTCTTGCTGTTTTCTGTCTTAGTCTGTTTTTGTGTTGCTGTAATAGAATAACTGACACTGAGTATTTCATTTACAAAAGGAGGTTTATTTGGCTTACTGTTCTTGGACAGATGCATCTGATATGGGCCTCTGGCTGCTTCTGTTCATGGCAGTAAGTGACAGGTCAGCTGGTATGTGTAAAGAGATCACATGGTGAGAGAGGAAGCAAGAGAGAGAGGGAGGGAGGTGCCAAGCTCCTTTTAACAACCAGCTGGAATGGGAATTAAGAGAGTGAGATCTCACCTACCCCCTCCCCACCAAGGGAAGGCATTAATCTATTCACGAGGGATTCACCCCCTAGGCTTTACCTCCCAACACTGTCATCTTGAGGATCACATTTAAACATGAGCTTTGGGGGTTAAACTATATCAGTGCCCCATAATTCTTGTGGGCCTACTTCATTTTCTTTTCTTTTCTTTTTTTTTGTTCCTCTGATTGGGTAATTTTGTATGTTCTGCTTTCGAGCTCACTGATTCTTTCCTCTGTTTGATCTAGTCTGCTGGTGAAGCTTTCTATTGAGTTTTTCAGTTCAGATAATGTATTCTTTATTTCTAGAATTGTTTTTTTCATTTTTTCAATTGATTCTAGTACTTTGGTTTTTCTTTCTGCTCTTGGCTTGTTTTCCAGATATCATTTAGTTTTCAATTTTTATTTTGTTATGATTTTCTGAACTTTTTAAAAGAGAATTATTCTAAATTATCCGTCAGACATTTCATATATCTGCAGTTCTTCTGGTCTGCTGCTATAGCTTTGTTGGTTTCTTTTTGTGATGTTATATTTTTCTGTTATTTCACAATTCTTGTGTCTTTATGTTGATGCCTGTGCATTTGAGGAGATGTCCACCTCTTCTGGCTTTTGCAAGTTGTAGTGGATTAAATTATGTCCCCCGAAAAGTCCCTGAAACTTGAAGTGTGTCCCCCGAGTTTTATGTATTAGAAACTTAGCCCCCACTGTGACTGTTAAGAGGGTGGGAAATCCTATTATGGTAATTGAAAGGTGGGGCCTTGAAGAAGTGATTGGATTGTAGGACCGTGCAGCAGTGAATGGATTAATCATGGTGTAGGGACATGGTTTGGAGGACTTTGAGAGTTCATGAGAAGGTCAGGCTCTCTCTGCTCTCTCTGATCCACCATTTTCTTGATTTGATACCCTGCCTTCACTGAGGTCACCACCAAAGAAAGCCTTCACCAGATGTGTTCC
>NW_007733162.1:26855-28360 GCF_000696425.1 Galeopterus variegatus | reverse complement strand
GAAAGGTGGGGCCTTGAAGAAGTGATTGGATTGTAGGACTGTGCAGTAGTGAATGGATTAATCATGGTGTCAGGGACATGGTTTGGAGGACTTTGAGAGTTCATGAGGAGGTCAGGCTCTCTCTGCTCTCTCTGATCCACCATTTTCTCGATTTGATACCCTGCCTTCACTGAGGTCACCACCAAAGAAAGCCTTCACCAGATGTGTTCCCTGGACTTTGGATTTCCAGGCTCTGAAATTGTAAGGAATAAATTTTGTTTTCTTTGTAAATCACCCAGTTTCGAGTATTTTGTTACAAGCAACAGAAATGGACTAATACATAGGTGTTCTTTGGTGGCGTTAGACTTTTACTTCTTAGTGTTAGAACTTTGTCTCTGGTCTGCAGTTGTTTCCTGTTCTGGGGAGAATTTATAGTAGCACCACAACTTAAATACTTCACTGGAACTAACTTGTTGTCCTGCCATTGCCTCCTGGTCCAGGGAGGACTGATTGCAAGGACTGGAGTTTAATTGCTGACCTTTTAGTCACTCCCAGGTTAAGGGAAAACTTCACAGGCACACATGGGCTATATGGAAAATCCAGGTCAGAGCTGGGTCTTTCTGCAGATTGTGCCCCCTGTAGCCATGTGGTTCTGGCCAGTCCCCTCTAGTGTGGCACCCATGCTAATTGGCACATAGAACATCTGCCTGGATTGTGTCTCAGATCTCCTTGGTGGCTCAGCCAGCATGGCACTCCAGCTGTTTCCTCTAGAGCAGGCCCTGGGTGGGCTTCCTGTGAAGATTTCTAGACCAGTGGGCAAATCACACACCCACCTCCTATTTCCTCCTGTCACTTGGGAAACAGTCCAGTGAACTTCTCCGGGTGTGGCACTGTACCAGCCTGGGGGATGGACTAGAGTGGTTAATGATATTTCCTCTCACTGGACATGGCTTTTCTCACTTCTGTGGGCTCAGGGGAACTTCTCCATGAGCAGCCACTATGCCAGCTTGGGGGAGGGGATGGAGCGGTCTGAAGCAATCTTTCCTTTCACAGTTGTGGTTTTTCTTAGTCCAATGGGCTCAGAGGACCTCTCTGCTTCTTCCCCCACATTCTCGTGTGTCGAGAATGGAAATTTTGTGCTTGAATTATTGCTAATTGTATTCTTGGTAAGGAGAGTGATGCCGGGGTTCATCCATTCCTCCATCTTGGAGATGTCCCTCTCCTGGTTAGGGGATTCTTCAGACTCAGGAGAGGGAATGTAAATGTGGTCCGGCTCTCTGGACTTGGAATCTGGGCCTCACTAGCTGTGGGACCACGAGTAAGCTTCTCACCTAGATTCCTCAGTCCCCCATCTCTAAAATGTGGGCGTCAGTAGTACCTGTGTGCAGCTCTGTTAAGGGACAAGATGATGGAACGTGCTTATTAGAGCCTAGCACCGTCCTGAGGTGTCCTGATTCCCTGGTCAGTGGTGGCCATTTCTATCAAAACTGCTCATGGTCTCTCTGTTTACAGGGTGGGGAAGATGG
>NW_007733162.1:24860-25756 GCF_000696425.1 Galeopterus variegatus | reverse complement strand
AGGAGAGGCTCTCAGAGATGGGGGGGTGGCAGAAGTGTCATTCCTCACCTCTGGAAACTTCTCCAGTGCCCGCTGCCTCCTCAGGGGCTCCGGTGGAGGCTATTTCCACACTGGCACATAGTTTGTTGATTTCACAGACTTGTTGGTGTGCCCTGTGTGGTCTCTGGTGTCCCTTGCAGAGAGGCCTCTTTGCTAGTGTAGAAAGTGCTGTGTGGCCTTCAGTTCTAAAAAATGTCTTTGCTCCTCTTGGCCTAAGCCAGGGGAGTTTTCATCCCCTCTTCTGTCCATGTGATGTCTTGACATCTGGGCCATGCTGAAGCCTGCCAGCTGGTGCATGTACCAGCTTGTGCTCTGTCCCTTAATTGAGAATTCAGGTATTCGCATGCAGGGTGCTTCCAGGCTACCCAACAGCACTGTCTACGTGGTCGAACCTGGATACCTCGGTGAGTGTGGGCTCCTGGAGCCTCCTGGGTCCTGCTCAGTGTGACAACATGAGTTAAAAATTAAAAAAGAAAAGCAGTAGCTCCACAGGAGATGCTTCACTCTGGGCAGCTTTCCCACCTGAGAGGCCCGGGGCTGTCAGCACCGGGCCCCACCCTTGCCTGGGCTGCATCTCAGCCCTTCCCTGGTCAGTGCAGAAGGGAGCAGAGAGTGCAGCCGAGGCAGGTGGTGGAAGGCTTGGCAGCAAGAGAAGTGGGACAGGGGACAGTGGGGGAGGGTGTGTCCCCTTATGGTGTTTGTACCAGGGCTTTGCCCAGACCTGACCATTGCTATGGATGGTTGGAGATTGGGGACCCAGTGGTCAGCTCAGTTATAAGTGGGCCCTAAGGTGACGTGACAGTTGGCAGGTGCCTTGGCAGGTGTGGGGGGTGGGGCATCTGAGAGATGAGGGGAGG
>NW_007733162.1:18695-24400 GCF_000696425.1 Galeopterus variegatus | reverse complement strand
CCGGGGCTGTCAGCACCGGGCCCCACCCTTGCCTGGGTTGCATCCCAGCCCTTCCCTGGTCAGTGCAGAAGGGAGCAGAGAGTGCAGCCAAGGCAGGTGGGTGGAAGGCTTGGCAGCAAGAGAAGTGGGACAGGGGACAGTGGGGGAGGGTGTGTCCCCTTATGGTGTTTGTACCAGGGCTTTGCCCAGACCTGACCATTGCTATGGATGGTTGGAGATTGGGGACCCAGTGGTCAGCTCAGTTATAAGTGGGCCCTAAGGTGACGTGACAGTTGGCAGGTGCCTTGGCAGGTGTGGGGGGTGGGGCATCTGAGAGATGAGGGGAGGAACCTACACCAAGGGAGGATCCTGAGAGGCCCAGCCAGGGCCCAGGAGCTGCTGTGACAGACAGCAGCTTGAGAGACCTCCAGGGCACGTGTGTCATCCCACGTCACCATGGCAGTGCTTCCTGCAGTCTGAGGTGACTCACCTGTTGAGTGCGCTGAGGTAGTTCGGTCACTAGAGCATTTGACTGACGCTCAGCAAAGCCCCAGGGCCCTCTTGTTAGCCACCAACTGAGATTGTTGTTTGGTGCAGACCCAAGTTGGCAGGGTCGTGACAACAGGTAGGAGAGTGCTCTGTGCCTGAGGAAATGCTCTCTTGGTGCCTTCCATCTGCCTGGCTCTGCTGGGCATTGGAGCTCCAGGGGAGATAACACAGAGTCCTTGAGTTGGTTTTAGAGGGGAGACTAGTGCAAACAGGCTGTGACAGGACAGCGGTAGAGAGTTAATAAGTGTGAGTACAGTGAGAGACTTCTAGGAGATGATGGGCGAGGCAAGAGTTTTCTCTGAGGGGGCTTCTTTTGCAGGAGGGGTGTCCTAGCAGGTGGAACAGCTTGGGCAATGGTGTGGAGGTTAGAAAGCACCCGCATCACAGGGACAGCAAGTGGCTGGAGCAGCATCCTGTGTGGCATGGGGGCAGAGAGCCCAGGAGGGCAGGGATGGCTCATGCAAGGAGGGTGCTCATGCCAGGTGTCAGAGCCTAGACCTGCTGTGGCCTCAGAACCCAGACCTGCTGTGGTCTCAGAGCCTAGATCTGCTGTGCCCTCAGAGTCTAGGCCTGCTGTGCCTCAGAACCTAGACCTCCTATGGCTTCAGTGGACCTACTGAAGACAAGATGGGTGTATTCAGAGCAGGATGTGTTCAGGTTGGTTCTGGGGAGATCAGCTCAGGATCTGAGGGCTCAGAGCTAAGTGGGGGTGTCAGCTCTCGCCCTCCTCAGTAGCTGGTCCTTCTCCAAGAAGGAGGGCAGGCGAATAGTTGTAGGCCCTCCAGGTGGGCAGTTGTGGGGCCTGTGTACTGATGGTGCTTGGTCCATCGTCTTCCTCAGCCCCACTGCCCCTGAGGCCTGAATGCTCAGGCTCTCCCCTTGCCTGTTTTAGAGTTCACTGTCCACCCTGGTGACAGGTGGGTGCTCGAGACTGGCCGCCTGTACGAAATCACCGTAGAAGTGTTTGACAAGTCCAGCAACAAAGTCTACCTGTCGGATGTGAGTGCCCACTTGGGTCTTGGTGGGGTGATGAGGTGGGGTCATCTGGAGCAGCTGCCCAGAGAGTAGCCCCAAAGTGATGGGCCCCTACATAGGCAGACCAAGGAGGGGTTCTCTGCTTCCTAGTGGTGCTCCTAGGTCTGTGGGAGACATTGTTGTGGGGTCCCTGGGGCATCTCAAGGCCCTGTGAGCCTCTGAGTGTGCACCAGGCCCTACCAGAAGACCTCCCTGCATGGGTGGCGGGGAGAGGACACGACAAGCAGCAGGGTCTTCAGAGGTGGTGATGGGAGGTGGCCTGTGCTGCTGCCCTCCTGCCCCTTCTCAGCCTGGGGATCGCAGAGGCTGAGAATACATTCTCTTCCTGCTCTGCAGAGGGATGGGATCTATTCCTGGCCTTCTCCCTACTGGGCCCCCAGGAACACTTCTGACCCTCCCAGAAGTCCCTGTGTGACTGAGGCCCACCTCAGCTGGTTTTCTGGCTCTGAAAAGGGGTGTCAGACGAATGAGGAGTTGTGGAGGAGTCTCGGCCGTCTTTCTGTCCTTTGTGAGAAAGTCCTAGGATCGTCAGGTGGAGCATTCAGGACCTTCCTGGTGGCATTTGAGGTTTTAGGAGAAGGAGGCGAGGTTCCCCTTTCAGCTTCTTTGCAGAAGTCGTCACTTCTCTCATCTTGGCAAACAAAGACTGGGTTGGTCACCTTATTTTGTGTTTTCTTCATGTTAGCTGTAAGGAATTTGGTGTCCTTTTTGGTATGTGGTATTTCCTTGTTGAGCCCTCGGGCCTAAGAAAGCTGACAGCAGGCTTCAAGCTGTCCCGAGCACCACGCAGGAGCTGAGACCAGAGTGCGAGGTCATGGGCTGTGTTGGAGGGGGGGGCGGTCAAGGGCCTGGGTGGCCAGAGCATCATTCCAGGGTGTCATCCAGCTAGTCTGTCTGCTTTTGGAGGCCTCGGAGCCCCAGGAGCCCCCTTGGCCTGGCTGGCTGCTGCTTTCCTGCATTCTGACTTTCCTGAGTTACCCAGAAGCACCTCTCGCCCATCCTGCCTTGCCTTCCAGAACATCCGAATTGAAACCGTGCTTCCTTCTGAGTTCTTTGAGGTGCTCTCATCTTCCCAGAATGGGTCATACCATCACGTCAGGGCTATAAAGAGGGGCCAGACGGCAATCGACGCAGCCCTCACCTCTGTGGTGGACCAGGCAAGTTGGCACCTCCCCTCATCCACGCCCTTGGCCCTCAGCCTACAAAGCTGCCTCTGTGGGCAGAAACGTCCACCCCAGCAGGGACATGTCCAGGGAGTCGGGAGCCCCAGCTCAGCCTGGCTATGCTGCTCTCCCGAGTGCTTGGGGAGGCCCTTCTGTCTCTGGGCTCAGGCCCCAGCTGCACAGGAGCTGCCTAGAGCCCAGGGCTTGGGGCTTTTCCTATCCGCACTCTGGGCCAGAGTGCCCATCTTCCCTGCCCTCACCCTGCCTCTGTGAAAGTAGCCTGTGTCTCCTAGGACTGGGGGTAGAAACCCCTGTCTGGGGAAAGAGTGTTGGGCTTATGTGGCCAGCTGTGTCCCAATGTCCCTTTGGCTGTTTTGGCTGCTTGGGTCCTACAAAGACCCCCCTTTTTTTTTTTTTAATTTTTTCCCTGTATTTTCTAGGACTGGGGGTAGAAACCCCTGTCTGGGGAAAGAGTGTTGGGCTTATGTGGCCAGCTGTGTCCCGATGTCCCTTTGGCTGTTTTGGCTGCTTGGGTCCTACAAAGACCCCCTTTTTTTTTTTTTAATTTTTTCCCTGTATTTAAAAAGCTAATCAGTTTTAGGTAGGTGCAGCATTTTGCTGACTGGGAAACTGGCATGGGGGTTCTGCTTTTTCTGTCCTGCACAAAACCTCCCACAGACCTGTACGAGGCAGTAGGATGCAGCAGAAAGAAATGGCCTGTGCACCAGACAGCGATTCCTATCAGAGTCTGCCACCTCAGCTCTGGGGGTTTGGGCGAGTTGCTGTAGTGCTTCAAGCCTCAGTTTCCCATTTGTAAAGTGAGGAAAACCACGTCCATCCTGGCAAGGGTGCCCCTGAGGATTCAGTGAAGCAGTGTTTATGTGAATGGTCCTTCCAGAGCCATGGGAAGCCTTCCCCATAGAGACCAAGAAGACTGCAGGGTCCTGGCATCTTCCTTTCTGCTCTCCTACAAGCACACATCTACCTTTGTGGCCTGATCTTCAGAGAGGGGTGGGGTCTGGATTACTGCAAGGAGCCATGCTGACCACGTGGTTGTCATGATGACATGCAATACCCTCACTCTTGTAGGACGGAGGGGTCCACACACTACGGGTGCCTGTGTGGAACCAGCAGGAGGTGGACATTCACATCCCCATCACCCTCCATCCCAGCATCTTGACGTTTCCATGGCAACCACAGACAGGGGCCTATCAGTACACAATAAAGGTATGTGAGACCCCACCTCTAGGTGCATTCCTGTGGGTGTTTCCATGGGACTGTGGCTTCTTGTTCATTCTGTGACTTTTAGTATTACTGTCTAGTGGGGGAAGAGAATTTTACTTATTTATTTATTTATTATTATTTTTTGTTCTTTTTTTGTGACCGGTAAGGGGATCACAACCCTCCCGCGCTCAGCCAGTGAGTGCACCGGCCATCCCTATATAGGATCCGAACCCGCGGCGGGAGCGCTGCTGCACTCCCAGCACCGCACTCTCCTGAGTGAGCCACGGGGTCGGCCCAGGTGAAGAGAATTTTAAATCAGAAAGTGTTTATGATTTTTGTGTTTCCATTACAGCAGTGTATTTTGATAATCAGAAGAAAATACAATAAAAAAAACAACCAAAAAATAGAGAAAAGAGCACACAATAAAGAAATTCTGGAATACAGATTTGAGTTTCACTTAAAATTTATTTTTCTAAAAAATATTGTTTTTTGAAAGCGGTGTAAATACACTTAGAGAAAAATTTCAAACTCAAGGGGAATATATCTCCCACACTGTTGTATACCAAGTGTGATTGCTCTGACATTCATGTTTCCATGTGGCATGAGCCAGCAGGGACAGACCTCAGATGGGGCTCAAGCCCTCCTGGACAGCACAGTGCTCAACAGTCTTGCTGTCTCCTACACTGACGACAGTGTCCTGTTTGTGCACTGGCACTTGTTCCCCTGACCACTCAGATGTGTCTCCTCCTGGCTTCTTGGGTGCTGGTGTCGTGACTCCAGATGTGTGAAGAAGAGGGACTGTTGTTCACTTTCCAGCAGATGATTAGGAGCGGGCAGGGCTGTGTGCTGGGGGAGCTTGTGTCTACCCATGGGAGCAGCCTCCTGCAGCTAGCTGCATGGCCAGGGGTTCTTCCCATTCCAGCCTGAGCTCTGGGAGGAGCCACTGAGTTCATGAGTATGTGTTTCAGTCACAAGGTCCCCAGGATATGAGAACCAGAAATGAGACAGAGCAGAGAAAGTGGGAGACAGAGGGATCTTCCAGCCAGATGCCAGTTGATGCCATGTTTTTTCATGCAGTGGGGTGTACTGACCTTGGGAGTGTGTGGTCAGTGTGTGTGTGTGTAGGTGTGAGCCTGTGAGAGTGTGAGGGTGTGTAATTGAGGGTGTGAGTATATGTGTGCATGTGTGCATGTAAGAGTGTATGAATGTGTGTATTTGTGTGTGTAGATGTGCATGAAGGTGAATCTGTGAGAAAGTGTGAACGTGTGAAAGTGAGTGTGTATAATTGTGAGTGCGTGTGAGTCTGTTGGGGTGAGTATATAAATGCGTGGGTGAGTCTGGGTGGTTAGTGTGAGCACATGTCTGTGTGAGCATGTGAGTGTGAGCAGGAGAAGGTGTCTGGGTATGAGCATGTTTGCGTGGGTGTCTGTGGGTGAGTATTTGAGCATGTGAGCGGGAGGAGGAGCGTAAGCGTGTACAGGCACACACTCGTGTCTCAGCCTCTGGTGTGAGTGAGGGTTCCACGTGGGGTCTGGGCCAGGCAGCTGATCCCGTGCTGTTTTCCTTCTAGGCGCATGGTGGCAGTGGGAACTTCAGCTGGTCTTCCTCAAGCTACATGGTTGCCACGGTAACTGTCAAGGGCGTGATGACCACAGGCAGTGACACAGGACTCAGTGTGATCAAGGCACACGATGTCCAGAACCCACTGCATTTCGGGGAGATGAAGGTGAGACCCCCCCCCCCCCCCCCCCCCCC
>NW_007733162.1:8839-18190 GCF_000696425.1 Galeopterus variegatus | reverse complement strand
CCCCCCCCCCCCGCCCAGGGCCAGGACAGGCTCAGGGAGGCTCGGGCGGGATTCTGCAGCAGCCCCTTGTCACCGGTCCTCAGGCTTCATCTGGAAACGCCCTGTAGCCCTGTGGTGTCTATGGGGTTGGTGAAGGGGGAGGGGCCGAGCCCCAGTCTTGCCCTGAGGAGCCCACAGCCGTGTCAGGGAGAGGGACAGGACGTCCCACAGCAGACAGTGATGGGAGCAGCAGAGCCAGTGTCCACAGAGCTGGGGTGACTGGAGGGGAGACCCAAGAACACGGAAGACATGAGATAATCAAAGAGCCTTTCTAGAAAATTCCCCAGACCTGAAAGATAAGAATCTCACATTGGAAGGGCCACCGAGTGTTGGGTTGTAAATCCCCAGCGAAAGGGAGCCCCAACTCCTGTTCCCTCACTCCTGTTCAGGTACAGCGGCTGTATCCTCTGCGCTGGTCCCCATGCCCACCTTTTGACCCTGAGTGCTGTGTTCTCTCTCACTTAGCAATGGTGGCAGGTCTAGGTGGTCACCTCAGCAGAACCTCTGCCAGCCCCACCTGCAGCCCCTGAGCTCAGACCCTACCTGACCCCTGCTCTGACCTCAACCCCTTTAGTACTTTATTTAGGGCAGAAATTGAAGCCTCATATTGGGCCAGTCACAGCCTTCTCTTACTTGGTTTGGGATACAGCTGGATAGGTTGTCACCGTCTTCTTATTGAGATCCACACAGATACACTCACATCTGTCTAAAGATGGGTCAAATTCTCATGTAGAGAAGTATTTGACAGAGACCCTTTGCCCCCACCTTCTCCCTCCTCCTCTCAATAAATGGCCAACTTTCACCCTGTTGCTTGGCCAGAGCCTGAGGCCGGTTCCTCCAGAGCTGCTTGTATGTGCTGGTGAGAGGCTGGCGTTGGGCTAGGATGCCTGGTTCCCACTCAGGCCCACTGTAGCTCGGGCAGTGACTTCCCTCCTCAGGCCAGTTCTTCCTTGGGTAAAGGAGGTGCGGAGGAGAATGTCCTTCACGAGGAGAGTGAGGAGGTGACCGGCAGTGTTCTAGAGCAGAAGCGGGAGTGGGGTGGGTTTTGTTTACGTGTTAGCTGCGGCTGCCTCCTTTCAGCCTCTGCAGCCACCTCATCCACACTCCATCAGCTGCACATTCAGAACGTACCTCAAACATCACTCGTTCCTACCCCCCACCACCCTGGTTCACCCTGCCGCCATCTCTTACAGGGATTTCCCAGCAGCCTCTTGGCTGCTGAGTTTTACAGACAGGCCACAGGGATGGGAACCTCTGAAGTGTGCCCTGCTCAGCCACATGCAAAACAATGTCCTGCCTACAGCCACAGGCCCTGCATTGACCGGCCCACTGCCTCTCAGACCCCATCACTTTTACTCCCTCTGCTCAGTACAGTGCAGCCACACTGGCCTCCTTTATATCCCTTCAATGTGCTGAGCTAGTATGTGCCTCAGGACCTTTGCACAGACCATCCCTTCATGGGGAATGTTTTTCCCCCAGACCTTTGCTGGGCTGCCTCTGATATAGCTTTCAGGTCTGAGCCCCTAGGTCATCTTCTCAGAGAGGCCTTCCCTGACAGCTGTGTCCCTGAATCACCCCAGTGCCCAGCACACACCATCCTCTCGCCCAGCCCAGTCTTCTCATGGCCATGTCCTCAGTGCCCAGCACACAGCAGCGCTTGGTAAATCTGAGCAGTGGACCCTCTCTCTCCCGTGCGGGCTGATGAGCCCAGGCCATGCTCCTTTCCCCAGGTGTGTGTGATCGAGCCCAGCAGCATGGAGTTCGCCCCGTGCCAGGTGGAGGCACGAGTGGGCCAGACCCTGGAGTTACCCCTGAGGATCAACGGTCTCATGCCCGGCGGGGCCAGTGAGGTGGTCACCCTGAGCGACTGCTCCCACTTTGACTTGGTGGTGGAGGTAGAGAACATGGGCGTGTTCCAGCCACTCCCAGGTAACCCAGCACTGCTGAGCAGATACCAGACAGTGGGATCGGGGCCACATCACCTGGGTTCTCAGCATAGACCACCCAGATTCCTAAATAGAGGGCCGAGGCAGCAGAGGGGCCACAACACAGGAGTGGCATTTGTCCTCTTAGCCCCATTAGCACTAGTCTGCTCTGAATCTTCCCTGCTGTGTGACCTTTGGCAAATCACTCACCTCTCTGAGCCTCAGTTTCCACATCTCTAAAATGAGTGTCATCTAAATAGAATCATGTGTCAAAGTGCCTATTTCAGTGCCTGGAACACAGTAGGTGTCAGACTAGGAGTTTTGGCGGGTCACAGAGTAGTACCTCCTCTGACATGCACCCCATCCCCCCGAGCACATTGATCTTTCTCTTCAGCATCCCCTGCAGGGCTTTGGTAGTGATATCGGTGGTGACACTGGTGGTCAGTTAATCGAGTGTCAACCCCGCCATGCGCGGGGTAAGCACTGTGCATGCCTGACCTCCTTTTGGACTTTGCAAGCACCATTGGAGAAGGAGCTGTTGTTGGGTCATGTGTCAGATGAAGAAACTAAGGCTGCATAGCTGCCCAGGGTCACAGGACGGCATGGGACAGGGCTGGGGTGCAGAGCTAGGAGTTCCAACACTAACCCTGGGGCTTTAGTCACTTGTGAGATGGGCCTCGAGGGGACTTGGCCTAGGCAGGGCAAGGATTCCTCTTCCATTCGCAGATGGAGAAAACCAAAGGCCTGGTGAGCACTTGAAAAGGGGTGAGATTTGGGCAGGACATTGGAAGTAACAGGACGGCATTTGGTGGGAGAGGGAGCTTGCGCCAGTGCCCAGAGATGGACAGGCCCTCATGCATACAGAATGTACTTGGAGCAGCAGAACCTGTCTCACCATAAACCTAAGTGTCCAGTCAGTGGGGAGCCACTGAAGGTGTTTGACCAGAGGAGTGATGTGGTCCTGGCAGAGTGTAGGAAGCTTGATTGGCAGAAGGGTTTGTAGAATCACCTGTGGTGCCAAGTGGCTTTGCACACTGCTGTAGTGGTGATTATGTAGAGAGCTGTTGCAATCTCGAGTGCGCTCTGAAAAATCCCTGAGTAACCGCATCCAGGAGAAACCAAGCCTATGTCTAAGGTGTCATCTGCGAGGTCACCATTTAGGCTGGAGGAAAGCAGCATTGCATGGGGAGAGGCCTGCTGGCAGCAGGAGATGAAGTACCCTATCTCTATCCTGGAGGGGGGTCTGTAGGGTGCAGCCCAGGCACGGGGTCAGGGCCTGGGAATAAAGTACAAGGTTTGTAATGCTACAGGCCTGATCTGAGCCACTTCATCCACTTATTGGCTGTGTGACGTTGGGCATGTTGCCCAGCCTCTCTGAGCCTTGGATTCTCCATCTATAAAATGGGAATAACAGCCCCTTGCTTTTTTGAGGGTTACAAATGAATACACCTCAGCACAGTACAGGGGCATTTTTCAAGGAATTTGAATCTGTAGACAGCAGCCAAGACAGATCCCGGGCATCAAAATTTCTCTGGAAAGTGCCTTAACTCTCCCGTGGTGTAGCGTGTTGTGGCTTTGTGTGGGCTTGTATGGGGGGGCTCAGTTTATATGAAAACTGACAATGTGCGCAGGAGAAAACTATGTATCTGAGAACCGTGGGCTCCTAGTCAGGGCAGAGAGATGCCATGGACTGTGGTTGTGGCTCTGAGGAAGGGGCTGCACCTGGTCTCTGGATAGCCCCGCCTCTCCCACAGCACCCTCTGGGTCAGTTGAGGGCTCCACCCTCTTCCTACTGGATTTGTACTCGGGGATCCCATTTCTACCTTGTCCTCATGGTTGACATCTTCTTGAAAGCCCCTTGGCTGTGGGCACCACTGTGAACCTCTCCATGGAGCCGCAGCCCCTTGAAGCTTAGCTGGACTCCCGCCTGGGATGGCAGACACCTCTGCTCTTGCTCCGTCCCGGTCCTTTCTCTGCTCGCTGACTTCATTGGCTGCTTTTGAGCTCCCTGTTTACTGAGCACCTACTAAGTGCCTTGCTCTGGGGGTTCCCTGGAAAACTAGAGAGGGAGACAGACAGATGGACATGGATGCTCCCTTCATGGTGCTTCTGGGCTGGCCAGACAGAGTTCACCCGGCTGTTCAGTGCCTGTGATAAATGCATGTGTGGGCAAGTAAGCACAGGGGCCACAAGCGCCATCCCACTCCTAGGCACCACCTGACAGACGCGCCTCAGCAAGTTCCCCAGGAGAGATACCCAGAAGACGGGTGGCTCAGCTGGTTGGGGGGATGTTTGGGAAGGTGCCGAGGGAAGTCTTAGCTCCACTGAGACCCAGAGGGAGCAGAAGGACACATCGCAACTCAGCAGGGTTGTGCATGTGTCAGAGCACGGGGAGGGGTCCTCTGAGACGTGTGCGTTTCACGGGGTGTAAACTGGACCTTGAACTGTAGGTGATCACATGAATACTAAAGCATTTAGAATGAAGGGACCCAATGTCTTCATCTCACTTGTAATTGCATAGAAAATAAAATCAATTGGTAGAGCGTGGAGGATGGTGTGCGATGAGAGAAACAAGCAAAGGGACACTGTGGCATCCAGGTGATGGGTAAGTGGTTCTCACCGAACAGTTGTTCCAACTTTCCTGTGTGTTTGAGGACTTTCATAATAAAATGTGATGAAAGCAAACGTGATGCCACTGCACGCCCACCAGAATGGCTCTTCTAGAAAAGAAGGAAACTGCCAAGGATGTATGGGCAGAGATGTAGAGCATCTACCGGTAGCAGTGTAAATTGCCACAACCATTTGGGGAGAGATATTTGGCAGTAACGACTAAATCTGAACAGATGCACGCCCTGTGGTCCAGCAGCCCCACTCCTAGGGAAACACCCAACAGAAATACTGAAATACCCCCAGCAAAAGCAAGGCTCACAGATGCTCCTAGCAGCACAGTGGATCAGAGCCCCAAACTGGAAGGAATTCAGCTGTTCGCATTAACATGGGTAAATCTATTGCTGTATATGCACACAATGGAATAATGTATAGAAATGTGGGTAAAGGATCTACAACATGCAGAACATGAGGAATCTCACTACAAGATTGAGTTGGGGAAGCCAGACACGAAAAAGTTTGCTCAGTGATTCCCTTTTAGATAAACTAAAAAAATAAGCAAAATTAAACCATGCTGTTAGAAGTCAGGGTAGTGGCTTTCCTTGGGGGAGGGGCTAGAGACTGGAAGGGTCTCCAGGAGATGCTGCGACGTGCTGGTAGTACTGTTTCTTGACTTGGGTACTGGGTCCAGGGTGTGTTCAGTATGTGTTGGTATGTGAATTATACTTCAATTTAGAAGACTTAAGTTAAAGAAAAACCCAGTTGTGAATCAAGCCCAGGATGAAAGACCGTCATGCCTGTCCTGCCAAAGGCAAGTTCACGGTGACCATTTGGGTCTCCTCTTTTTGCAGGGAGGCTTCTGCCGGGGTCTGAGCACTGCAGTGGCGTCAGGGTGAGAGCCGAGGCCCAGGGCTACACCATGCTCCTCGTGAGCTACAAACACGGTCACATCCACCTGAGTGCCAAGATCACCATCGCAGCCTACCTGCCCCTCAAGGTGAGCCCAGGCCCCTGCCCTTTGCCACCCCCTGCCCCACTCACTTCTTCCCTGATGTGAATTATTCGTTTGCTCTGACAAATTTGTGTTAAAGCCCTGACGGTTCAGGCATACCTGGCTGCAAGAGAAGTTGGGAAATATTCTAGCTGGGCAATTTACCACCCTATTAAAATGGGGTTCTTTCCCTAAGGAACAGGGAAGTGTGGAAATATGGAAGGCTGCTAGCAGTCATTGCTATAACCTGTATTTCCTAGTCCATCTATCAGTTCACTCCGTAGATAGTCCCTGGACACTTGGTTGGTGCCAGATCCAGGCCAGAGAGACAGGGATCTAGGGAGAAGTCCCACACCCTTTGCCCAGGGAGGCTGCCAATCTGTGGGGATGGCGGGCTCTGCAGCAATTGCAGTGAGCACAGTAGAGGTCATGACGAGTGCCAAGGGGGACAGGACATGGATGGACAAAGAAATTGGAGGGCCCAGGGGCAGCAAGCTTGGCTGGCAGGGCACTAGAAGGCCTGTGGTGTGTCTCCTATGGGAAGAGATACAAGTCCAGAGAGTCACTGGGTCAGATTGAGGAAGTCTGTGAGTGCCAGGTTAGGAGGTGGATGTTCTCATGTAGGTGTGAGCAGCAGGGGAAGGTCAGGGAAAGACCAGTGTCAGAGTCACATGCAAGGCCACCCTGGCTGGCAGGGAAGGGGAGTGCGTGTGTCTTTAGAGCACAAAGAAAGACCCTCTCCAGATCTTGTGAGTTCTGCTCTCCCCTCCCCACCACCCATACCTACACCCGATCTCTTCCGTCTGCTTAGCCATGGTGGATTCGTGCATGACTGTTCCCTAATTCCCTCCTGTATTAGGGTTCTCCAGATGGCATCACTAGGATGTATGGAAAGGGATTTATTCGGGGAATTGGCTCACACAATCAAGAATAGGCCAAGATAGCTGGGGACCCTGAGAAGCCAGCGGCATGGCTTAAGGCTGGTAGCATGGCTCAGTCCAAATCCAGAAGCCTCAGAACTAGGGAAGCCAACAGTGCAGCCCCCAGGAGGGCATTGGTGCAAGTCCCAGCATTCCAAAGCCAAAGTACCTGGAGTCTGATGTCCAAAGGCAGGAGGAGAAGTATCCCGCTCTGAAAGGGGGACAGAGAGCTAATCCCCTTCTCTGCCATCTGTTTCAGCCAGGGCCACACCGAGTGGGTGGAGCCTTCCTGGCCACACTGGGGGGGGCGAGAGCTAATCCCCTTCTCTGCCATCTGTTTCAGCCAGGGCCACACCGAGTGGGTGGAGCCTGCCCACACTGAGGGCGGGTCTTCCTCTCACGGTCCACTGACTCAGTCTTTTCTGGACACACCCTCACAGGCCACCCAGGANTACTTCAATTTAGAAGACTTAAGTTAAAGAAAAACCCAGTTGTGAATCAAGCCCAGGATGAAAGACCGTCATGCCTGTCCTGCCAAAGGCAAGTTCACGGTGACCATTTGGGTCTCCTCTTTTTGCAGGGAGGCTTCTGCCGGGGTCTGAGCACTGCAGTGGCGTCAGGGTGAGAGCCGAGGCCCAGGGCTACACCATGCTCCTCGTGAGCTACAAACACGGTCACATCCACCTGAGTGCCAAGATCACCATCGCAGCCTACCTGCCCCTCAAGGTGAGCCCAGGCCCCTGCCCTTTGCCACCCCCTGCCCCACTCACTTCTTCCCTGATGTGAATTATTCGTTTGCTCTGACAAATTTGTGTTAAAGCCCTGACGGTTCAGGCATACCTGGCTGCAAGAGAAGTTGGGAAATATTCTAGCTGGGCAATTTACCACCCTATTAAAATGGGGTTCTTTCCCTAAGGAACAGGGAAGTGTGGAAATATGGAAGGCTGCTAGCAGTCATTGCTATAACCTGTATTTCCTAGTCCATCTATCAGTTCACTCCGTAGATAGTCCCTGGACACTTGGTTGGTGCCAGATCCAGGCCAGAGAGACAGGGATCTAGGGAGAAGTCCCACACCCTTTGCCCAGGGAGGCTGCCAATCTGTGGGGATGGCGGGCTCTGCAGCAATTGCAGTGAGCACAGTAGAGGTCATGACGAGTGCCAAGGGGGACAGGACATGGATGGACAAAGAAATTGGAGGGCCCAGGGGCAGCAAGCTTGGCTGGCAGGGCACTAGAAGGCCTGTGGTGTGTCTCCTATGGGAAGAGATACAAGTCCAGAGAGTCACTGGGTCAGATTGAGGAAGTCTGTGAGTGCCAGGTTAGGAGGTGGATGTTCTCATGTAGGTGTGAGCAGCAGGGGAAGGTCAGGGAAAGACCAGTGTCAGAGTCACATGCAAGGCCACCCTGGCTGGCAGGGAAGGGGAGTGCGTGTGTCTTTAGAGCACAAAGAAAGACCCTCTCCAGATCTTGTGAGTTCTGCTCTCCCCTCCCCACCACCCATACCTACACCCGATCTCTTCCGTCTGCTTAGCCATGGTGGATTCGTGCATGACTGTTCCCTAATTCCCTCCTGTATTAGGGTTCTCCAGATGGCATCACTAGGATGTATGGAAAGGGATTTATTCGGGGAATTGGCTCACACAATCAAGAATAGGCCAAGATAGCTGGGGACCCTGAGAAGCCAGCGGCATGGCTTAAGGCTGGTAGCATGGCTCAGTCCAAATCCAGAAGCCTCAGAACTAGGGAAGCCAACAGTGCAGCCCCCAGGAGGGCATTGGTGCAAGTCCCAGCATTCCAAAGCCAAAGTACCTGGAGTCTGATGTCCAAAGGCAGGAGGAGAAGTATCCCGCTCTGAAAGGGGGACAGAGAGCTAATCCCCTTCTCTGCCATCTGTTTCAGCCAGGGCCACACCGAGTGGGTGGAGCCTGCCCACACTGAGGGCGGGTCTTCCTCTCACGGTCCACTGACTCAGTCTTTTCTGGACACACCCTCACAGGCCACCCAGGAACGCTCCACCAGCCGTTCAGGCATCCCTCAGGACAGTCAGTTTACACCTAAAATGAACCATCACACCTCCACAGTCAGCACCCCAATTACTCTTCAGCCCTGTGCACCTGCAGGTTACTCCGGGAGCCCCTGACAGTGTGTGTCTGGGCAACCCCACCTGACTTCTTCATTCTGTCATTGTCCGTACAGACTGTCTGCTTTGACCTGGAGGCTCTGGGCCAACCAGGTGCGTGTGGGGCCTTAACCCCGGACTGCCCAGCCCTTCTGGTTCTGTCCTGATCTAGCATGAGTGTTAGTATCCCATGAAAGGGCGTGTAGATCTGTCTCCTAGAAACATCAACCGCTAGTGATGAGGGCCTCTCAATGATCAGGCCCCCCTGCTGTTTTGCAAACTGGGAAACCGAGATCCAGAGAGGGGAAGGTCTTGTCTGAGGCGCACAGGGCTTTCTCCTCTCCAGCTTTGCCTGTTTGAATATGTGGGCTTTGACACCCACCAAGGAGCCTGTGGAATTCACGAGCGTCCTTCATGAGCTGTGTTGATCATTAACCTATCTCCCTGGCACAGGATTTTGTGACACTTTTATGCCTGAGAGGGAAAGGAATTAAATGTGAAGGTGAGAATTCATAGTCCTCCAGTTGTTAATGATAGGACTGCAGCTCCATCACACGTTCCTCCCCTTTGGGCTAGTCATAAAAAAGTCTTGGCAAGATTTACAATGGCCTTCTGTGCCCATGGCGGAGTTTTGCTGGTTGTGGCCCTGAGCCACGGGTAAGAGCCAGGAATGTGGAGTCAGAACAGATGCGGGCCCACCCGCTGCATAATTTTAAATGGCTTTTCTTTGCTGGGATTTATGTTTTCTGT
>NW_007733162.1:6450-7506 GCF_000696425.1 Galeopterus variegatus | reverse complement strand
TCTGTGAAATGGGGATGAGAGTTAATAATAATGACAGTTAATAACAGCAGGGGCCATTGATTGCACACGTGTTGGACGTGTGTTCAGGACTCTCATTCCTGCTCCCTTGAATCTTACCAGTAACCCCATGAGGCAGGAGTTATCATTCCACTATTTTGCAGGATAGGGAGACTGAGTCTTGTAGAGGTTAACTAGCTTAAGGTCACACAGCTACCAAGTGACAGCTTCATCCTAGGTGTGGGGACAGAAAAGCAAATGCACAAACTAATGTATATAAGTGGTGGCAGGTAGTGATGAGGATAGTCAAGCAGGAAAAGGAGGTAGCCAGGGGTGGGAGGCCCTGCTTGAGATGGGGGTCGGAGGAGGACTGTCTGAGGAGGGGACGTTCGAGGCAGAGGCCTAATGAAGTGCAGAAGCCGACTGCCTTTGTCTTAAGTGGGGAGCTCCTGAGAGGGACCCAGAGAATGGCCCTGGGCATGCTCAGCAATTCACCTGCAGGAAAAGGGCCCTTTTGATGGTTTCCAAACCTGGGCATGTGGAAAGGTAGAGTCTGGGGATGGATTTCAGCAGGGCTCCTTTTCACCTGGGCTCCTTGAAGTGGTAAATGAACACACACAAGTACAGGTGTGCAGGGAGAGATGGCCAGAAGCAGCTGGTAACCTATGGCAAATTCAGAAAAGTGTTCATATTAAAAAAAGTCAAAAGAACTGATTTCATTTGAAAAGTGTCTTAGTATGTTCAGCCTGCCAAAACAAAATACCATAAACTGGGTAGTCTGTATACAACACAAATGTATTTCTCACAGTTCTGGAGGCTGGGAAGTCCAAGATCAAGGTGCTGGTAGGTTCAGTGTCTGCTGAGGGCCCGTTTTCTCATGGATGTCTATAATTTGAATGTCTGTGTCCCCCTAAAATTTATCTGTTGAAATCCTAACCCCCAAGGTGATGGCATTAGGAAGCGGGGCCTTTAGGAGGTGATTAGGTCATAAGGGCAGAGCCCTCCTCAATGGGATTATAAAAGAGACCCAAGAGCACTAGCATGCCCCTTCCACCATAT
>NW_007733162.1:0-5744 GCF_000696425.1 Galeopterus variegatus | reverse complement strand
GCCCTCCTCAATGGGATTATAAAAGAGACCCAAGAGCACTAGCATGCCCCTTCCACCATATGAGAACACAGCTAGAAGCTGCCCTCTATGAGGAAGGGGCTCTCACCAGATGCTGAATCTGACGGCACCTTGGACTTGGACTTCCCAGCCTCCAGAACTGTGAGAAACAGATGTTTGCTGTTTATAAGCCACCAAGTCTTTGGTAATTTGCTGTAGTAGCCTAAATGGACTTAGATGATGACTCTTCACTGTATCCTCACTTGGTGGAGGGGGCAGGGGGGGTCTCTCTCAGGCCTCTTTTATAAGGGAACTAACTCATTCATGACCTAACCACTTTTAAAGGCCTCCCCTCCTAATTTCATCACCTTGGAGGTTGGGATTTTAACATACGAACTTTGGAGGGACATAAACATCAGACCATAGGAAAAAGTGATGCCCTTTCTTTGCTAAGGGTTTAGTGTAAGTCCCCAGCCCGTAGGCCTCGGTGATTCATCCAAATTCACTCCCAATATCTTGAGGACATGTGTGTCTTAAAGCTGTCACCAGGTGAGATTCTGTATCTGAGGTGGCAGCTGGCTGGGTCATGGCACCAGGGTCTAGGACTGAGGGTGACAGCTAACTGGTTATTGGCCTGTACTGCAGGGACTTCAGGCTGTGGCAGTTGGGCGATTGGGACACAGTGCCCATGGGAGCGAGGGGTAGAAGGAGCTCAGTAGAGAGTCAGAGGCCCAGGTGAGTGGGCCAGCTTAGACCCCAGTCCCAGTGATGCCTATAGCGACAGGCTGGCCCACTGTGGTGGGAGTCACATATGCAGCTCAGGTGGAAGGAGCAGAAGGAGGTTGGCACCAGATGGTGTGGGATACTTTGTTCAGCCTAGGCTCACAATAAGCCAGCAAGACATTCTGGCCCCTACCACAGAGGGGCCTAAGACTGGACCCTTTTCCCTGAACAGGTACACATGTATACCCAGGGCTCAGGGAACCAGGACCTGGAGTAATTGTGGAGTCCCTCTGCATGTCCTGGGTGTTAAACTGTCAGGGAATCATCTTATGTATGTTAATAGTAACCTCTGCATGCTCAGCACGCTGGCTGTTCTGAACCAGAAGCGGCCCTTGCCCTTGCGGCGTCCACTCGAACACAGGCGTGGCACCTGCATGGTCCAGTGCTATGCCCCTGGCAGGCACTGGTCACCGACCCTGCACCCTTTATTGCCGAGCCCTGATTCAGCTTCAAAACACAGCTCCATGGCTGTCCACACCCGGCAGCTGTTACCACACCCCCAGCGTTGGTGCTGCAGGTGAAAAGTGTGTCACTCTCAGTCTAAGAGATATTGGGGATCGTGAGAGGTTAAGGAGTCATTCAGTACCAGAATAGGTGCAGGCGTGGCCATGCTGGGATGACCAGCCTGTCATCTGTCAGACGAGTCATTTGTTTCCAGTTCTTTTCCGTTGTAGGGCTGGCTTGTTGTCGTTTTTATTCAATTCTATTTTTTGAATATGTGGGTTGTTCTGTGGTTCCAGAGTTAAACCTGTTGTAAAGTGTGCTTAGAAGTCTCACTTCCTTTGCTGTCCCTCCACCCTCCTCCCCCTGCACCTTGTCAGTAACTGTTTTGATTAGTTTATAGTTTATCATTTTAGTGTTTCTTTTTATAAAAATTGGCAAGAATGATGGCATGTTATTATGTCCCTTCCTTTCTTACTCAGATGGTAGCATGCTTTATGTCCTGCTCTGCACCTTGCTTTTCCACTGGATGTGATAACTTGAAACTCACTCCCCATCTGCCCAGAAAGACCTTTTTAATGTTTCACGGTATGGATCGACCATAATTTATTTAATCAGTCCCCTGTTGATGGACATTTTGACTTTTTTCAGGTTTTTGCTCTTAAAAATTCTGCTGTAGTGAGTAGGTCTGTGCCTCTATTTTACGTTCATGGAGGTATGTCTTCAGGGTCCCTTCCTAGGAGTATTGCTTGGACAAAGGGCCAGTATGTCTGTAATTTTAGCTGATAATGCCACATTCTCCTCCTTGGGGGTTGTGCCTGTCCATTTTGCCATCTCAGCAGCAGAAAGAAGAGTACGTGTTTCTCTGCAGATTCAGCAGCAGAGTGTGTAGTTAAACTTTTGGAGGTTTGCTAGTCAGACGTCTGAGAAATAATATCACAGTGTCATTGTTTTTTTTTTTTTTTCTTTTTCTTTTTGAATATTTTTCTTTTTTTTTTTTGTATGGTTTTTTCTTTCTCATGTAGTTGAGATCATGCCAGGGACACAGAAGGAAACAGATATACCCTACCCTTAAGAAGCTCATAACACAATCAGAGAGACAGGCACCCAAATAATTTCCTTGTGCTGTAATGAGCACCGAGTAAGCAAAAACAGATATACCCTACCCTTAACAAGCCCATAGCACAATCAGAGAGACAGGCACCCAAATAATTTCCTTGTGCTGTAATGAGCACCGAGTAAGCAGGGACCAGGGAACAAGGGAGGAAGCGGGGGCTTCCTGGAGTCACCTGAGTGAGGAAGGGTCAAGAGCAGCAGGACAGCCTCTGCGTGGTGTGCTGGAGGAGATGCTGCTGGTCTGAGGGCAGGACTAGGGCCAGCGTGGGAGAGCCTGAGTCCCATAGGGGTGCTATGGAACAGTTTAATGCAGAGGGGACATGGTCAGGTCTGTGTCTGAGGAAGGCACATGGGGTGGCTCTTGTAGGGTAGGGTGGAGGGGCTGACAGGGAGTGACCCCCTTCTCTCTGCACTGCAGTGTTGATGGAGGGAGTGTCTTCATATGGAGCGACCCACGTCTTCCATGGCATCATGGTTACCCTAGGCCCTGAGAGCTTTTTGTAAAAAGTTACTTTAATTCTTTGTTGTGTACCTTCAGGACTTTATAGTTGTACTTGGCGATTCACTCTTTCATCTGACAAATAACGATTGAGCAACGGCTATGTGGCAAGTACTCTCCTCGGTACTGGGGACAAATCAGGCCAAAATGTCTGTGCCTGAGGCGTGTGCACACACACTGTATAAAGTGTGAAAAACACAGTGGAGGCAAAAGTCAGGGAAGCCAGCCATCTGTGATTGTGCCAGCCAGGACACCACAGTCTACNATTTTGCCATCTCAGCAGCAGAAAGAAGAGTACGTGTTTCTCTGCAGATTCAGCAGCAGAGTGTGTAGTTAAACTTTTGGAGGTTTGCTAGTCAGACGTCTGAGAAATAATATCACAGTGTCATTGTTTTTTTTTTTTTTTCTTTTTCTTTTTGAATATTTTTCTTTTTTTTTTTTGTATGGTTTTTTCTTTCTCATGTAGTTGAGATCATGCCAGGGACACAGAAGGAAACAGATATACCCTACCCTTAAGAAGCTCATAACACAATCAGAGAGACAGGCACCCAAATAATTTCCTTGTGCTGTAATGAGCACCGAGTAAGCAGGGACCAGGGAACAAGGGAGGAAGCGGGGGCTTCCTGGAGTCACCTGAGTGAGGAAGGGTCAAGAGCAGCAGGACAGCCTCTGCGTGGTGTGCTGGAGGAGATGCTGCTGGTCTGAGGGCAGGACTAGGGCCAGCGTGGGAGAGCCTGAGTCCCATAGGGGTGCTATGGAACAGTTTAATGCAGAGGGGACATGGTCAGGTCTGTGTCTGAGGAAGGCACATGGGGTGGCTCTTGTAGGGTAGGGTGGAGGGGCTGACAGGGAGTGACCCCCTTCTCTCTGCACTGCAGTGTTGATGGAGGGAGTGTCTTCATATGGAGCGACCCACGTCTTCCATGGCATCATGGTTACCCTAGGCCCTGAGAGCTTTTTGTAAAAAGTTACTTTAATTCTTTGTTGTGTACCTTCAGGACTTTATAGTTGTACTTGGCGATTCACTCTTTCATCTGACAAATAACGATTGAGCAACGGCTATGTGGCAAGTACTCTCCTCGGTACTGGGGACAAATCAGGCCAAAATGTCTGTGCCTGAGGCGTGTGCACACACACTGTATAAAGTGTGAAAAACACAGTGGAGGCAAAAGTCAGGGAAGCCAGCCATCTGTGATTGTGCCAGCCAGGACACCACAGTCTACTCTTCCCTCTGCTGCTGTGTTTCTTTTCAGGACTGCTTCATGCTTTTTAAAGCAACATGGGGGTTTCAGTCAAGATGGTGGAATAGACAGTTCCCAGTGTCACTCTCTCCCACAAATCAACCAATTTACAACTATTAAAATGTAACATCAGCCAAGCTGGGGCCGCTGGAGCTCAGGGGAAGAGGAGGAGAGACCTACGGAGTGCATGAAGGCGGGAGGAACTATGATGAGAGAAAGAAAAAACTGCTCTGAGCATTTTGGGCTGCGGCTGCTTTAAGGCTGGAGCTGATGAGCGCATGGAGCAAGAGCAGGCAGAAGCCACGGCTGTGCCCTTCAAATGGAGTTACTTGGAGGCAGCAGGAGAGAAGAGGGCCTTGGTGGCCCTGAGGACAGCAAGACCACTAATAGGATTCCCATGGACCCACACAGGAGCGAGGAGCCAGAACAACTGAAAAAAGGGAGCCATTCAGAGGCCAGTGAGTCATTGCAAGTGACCAGTGCAGGCCCAGATCAGAGTCTCTACACAACCCAGGTGCACTGAGTCTCTGGAGAGCCAGAAGCACCTATAAGATCAGCCATTAAACCCTGAACTGCACAAAAAGCCTTCCCTAGAGAAACAGCAGCAAAGTAGCAATTTAGTTCAACAACACAGCTCAAATACTGGTTCCCACAGGAAGCTCCCCTGTGTTAGAAGCAAAGGACAAAAAATTAGTTCCAGCCCAGGCACACCACCAGCACCTTGGGGCCTGCCTGGGAACCAGAGGCTCGGATATGGGGACTGGACCCCACTCCCACTTCCAGGCAAACTGTGCCAGTGCCTCAGGGCCAACCTGGGGACTGGAGGCACGGAGAAAGGGACTAGACCCCCCTCCCACAACCAGGCACACCTAGCTAGTACCTCGGGTCCTGCCCAGTGACCTGAGGTATGGAGCCAGGGACTGGACCCTCTTCCCATAACCAGGCACACCGTACCAGCACCTGGGGACCCACCTAGTGACCCAAGGCAAGGAGAAGGGGACCAGACCTCTCTCCCACAACCAGGCACACCATGCCAGCGCCATGGGGCCCGCCCGGGGACCCAGGGTATGGAGAAGGGGACCGGACCACCCTCCCACAACCAGGCACACTATGTCAGTGCCTCAGGGCCTGCCCGGGGACCCAGGGCATGGAGAAGGAGACCAGACCCTCCTCCCACAACCAGGCACACCATGCCAGCACCTCAGGGCCCTCCCAGAGACCCGGGACATGGAGAAGGGTTCCAGACCACCCTCCCTCAACCAGGCATACTGTGCCAGCGCCTCAGGGCCTGCCCAGGGACTCGGGACATGGAAAAGGGGACTGTAGGGGACTAACCCCTCTCCCCCAACCAGGCACACTGAGCCAGCTCCTTGGGTCTTGCCTAATGACCTGAGACATGGAGAAGGGGACCAGACACACCTCCCACAACCAGGCACATGACACCAGTGCCTTGGGGCTTGCCCAGGGACCAGAGGCATGGAGAAGGGGACCAGACACACCCCACAACCAGGCTTACCGCCAGTGCCAAGGAGCATACCAAAAACAGCACCTCCATGTGGGTGGCCCACTTCAGCCTCCACAATAACCATGGCTGCCGCGAAAGCGACTAGACACCACAACCACCACACAGATGGTCTGCCAACCACTGGAGTGCATTGACACAAGGA
>NW_007733161.1:93883-114984 GCF_000696425.1 Galeopterus variegatus | reverse complement strand
GTCTCTGCCCCCACCCGAGAAAATGGAGGCAGCTCTGTTGTGGGCACCTGGCCTGGTATGGAAGGCGGGAGCCAGGTGGGCAGGGAGCAGTCGGGCTTTGCCCTGCAAGTGGGGCTGGGCTGGGGATGACTCACAGAGCTCGCAGAGTTGGGCCAGTCCGGCGCGTTCCACTCCGTTTCTGTGTCATCTCTGCTGACTTACTTGGCCTTCGTTGTCTCGGGCTGCTCGCTCGAACCCTCAGCAGGGCTTGGGCGCTCTCAGGAGTCTTCTTTTGTGTCGGCCCTAAATCCTCGATCCTGTTGTTGCTTGTTTGTTGTTGTAGGTTCGTTGTTGAAAGATTTATTCGTTTTTTGTTGCTCTTGGAAATGCAAATAGTACTCTGGTATCACAGCACACACTTCTCAGGGTCACGCTGTCTCCTGGCACGGCCGCTTCAGACCCATCGCCATCTTAAAGTCCATGTCTGCTTTTTAATTGGGGCGTTCGATCCATTTACATTCACAAGTAATGTGATTACTGGTAATATTTAGGTTTAAATCTACCATCTTGCCACTTGTTTTCTATTTGTCCATATGTTCCTTGTTCCCCTTTTCCTCTTTTTCCACCTTATTTTGCACTGAGTACTGTCCTGTGATTCCATTTTATCCTTTTGTTGGCTTATTAGCTATAATTCTTTGTTACTTTAGTTGTTCATTTAGGGCAACACTACATATTGTTAACTTCTCACAGTGTAACTTAAAATGAAATTCTACCCATTGCTGTATAGCATAAAATAGCCATACAGTCATGTGCCACATAACGATGTTTCAGTCAACAGCAGACCAGATATATACCAACCATGGTCCCATAAGATTATAGTGCTGTACATTTTACTGGACCTTTTCTGTGTCTAGAGATGTTTAGATACACTAGTACTTACCATTGTGTTACAACTGCCTACAGTACTCAGTCTAGTAACATGCCGCACAGGTTTATAGCCTAGGAACCACTGGCTATAGCAAACAGCCTAAGTGTGTAGGAGGCTGAACCATCTAGGTTTAGGTAATTACACTCCATGATGTTCACACAATGATGAAGTCATCTACTGACGCATTTCTCAGAACATATCCCGTACATACATATACACACATGAACAACCATACACATCTACAGTATGCGACGGTACACCTTCAATAGTGTGCTTCCATTTCTGTCTTCCCATCCTTTGTGGTATTGCTGTCATACTTTTACAGGTGATGTAAAACTCACTACATTTTTACTATTTTTATTTAGATGATCAATCATCTCTTAAAGATAAGAAGAGATGTACATATTCACAAACCCATGGGCACTTCTGGTGCTCCTGTTCTTGTGTGCAGATTCTTTCTCCTCTGAGGGACTTGGAGCTTATACCCCCCTGCCTGCCTGCACTGTGCACTCACCTTTGTTGTCACGTTAAACAAGCAGCCATGAAGTGATGCATTAATGTATCTGCCTCCTCCTTGACTACACCATGAGCCCATTACCCAGCACAGCACCTGGCACACTGCACAACAGGAACTACTTGAATCCAGGCTTCCAGAATTTCTCTCCAACAAATTCTTCTCAGTTGTCAGTCACAGTTTCCTCTAAATTTATATAGACTAGTTTCTCACATGAAGTATTATGCTACAATCACTCTTAACAGACCTAAAACATCCAGGTGATATCAGGTTAAGTGATACCGAATATTCACACCAAGACCAGCTAGTCTTGAGGACTGCCCCTTGCTCCACCACAGACAACCCACTGTTCACCAGTTACTGCTATGAAATGGCTGCATGGTCAGGGACCAAGTGTCCCACCCCTTCCATCTCAGTGGGGTCACAGGACCAAGTTCCAGACAGTGGCCAGAGGAAGCACTGTCTCCCTGTGCATCTTCCACTCTCTCTTTCCTCTCTCTTCTCCCACATGCTGACTGGGTGTTACATGCAGTGCCATCCTGGAAGCCATTTTACCAGTCAGGATTCCAGAAAGAAACAGGTGGCTTGCTAAAGCAGAATAATTCAAGGGAGATTTAGCAAAGGGAACATGTCAAAAATGTGGGCAGAGTGCAGGGAAAGCACACAGTAGACGTGTTACCACCTTGATCTGAAGGGGACAAAGGGAGAGGTAGTTGCCAGAGCCCAGAAGGAAAGAGTCTAGCAGAAGGGACATTTTGAAATGAACAGAGGTCTCTGGTTGAGGATACAGCAGCCACAGGGGCCTTTCTGGGAGATTAGAAAACAGAGGGCTGAAGAAATAAATACCCCCATCTCACCATGCTCCATCTCCTGCCATGCTCCCATGGGCTGAACCCAGCCAGAGGCCAGACCAGCCACAGGGGCCTTTCTGGGAGATTAGAAAACAGAGGGCTGAAGAAATAAATACCCCCATCTCCTCATGCTCCATCTCCTGCCATGCTCCCATGGGCTGAACCCAGCCAGAGGCCAGACCAGGAAGCTCTAAGAAATCCACAGAGGTCAGTCTCCCAGAGCAGAGAGGAAGGGAAGAAGGTGTGGGGGACAGGGCCGTGAGCATCCATGTCCTGAATAACCCACAAACACACACACGTGACTATCCTCATTGCCAAGTGAACTTCACATGAGCAAGAAACAAACTGTTACTGTTTGGGAGTTTGGGGTTATTCCTTTTTCAGCGGCCTGTAACACTGTATATGACCTCTCATATTTCCTTTATGTGACTCAAGAAAAACATTCCTCAAACATTCCTTTGCTGATTTAATGGACGTGCATTGAGAATAGACGTTTGAACAGTGCTCGATGGGGTGGGGTGGGATGGGGTGAGAGTCAGGAGAGGGACAGTCTCTGCTGACAGCAAGCTTAAGATGTGGGGGGAGAGAAGACAACAGGCTCACATGATAAGAGGCAGATTCCACAACTGTGGGAGGAGCGGCAGGAGCTGACACCATTTAGCATTTCCCAGGAGCCAGGCACAATGGGCGGGCACCCTGGAGGCTGTGCACATCCACACAGGGTCGAGGCCACTGTCCCCAGGTAGGGTAAATACTGGACATAGTCCTGTTCCCCTTCCTGTGCATACCAGAGTTCCCCCTCCCTGCTGGGATGCTGGCCAAGGTAGTTACCCAAGAAAAGGAACCTCTCTTTTTAGACAAATGTCCCCTCTGAGACAAACGGAAGACTGGAGGAAGCAGGGACCCTAAGTAAGTTAGCACACTGCTGCTAAAACACTCTGGTGCCAGGAGAGTACGAGGGGATAAACTTATCTACTCAGCCAGATCTCCCACTCCTGCTCTGAGTTACATGAGCCGGGTGAGGGGCACATGAGCTTGCAAATGATTTACACCCCTACTTTAATCTGTTCACCATATAACTGTTGTATGTAGCCCGTGGCAGCACAGATTTCCAGCTGGCTGGCCGCTGTCAGAAACTCCCGAAAGTCTAATAAACCCATGTCTTTACCTATTGTAACACCGGGTGAGTTCTCTGGAATAGGCAAAACACTAGGCGAGCGCCCTGTCAGATCTGGGGCTCCCGCCATACACCCTGATGGCAACAGTCTTCCTGTCATCTTCCAATTTAAGGATAAGGTCACTGGGAGGAGGGGGGAAACCACTCAGAAAACCAGGAATAGAACTTCCTCACGTGATAGATGCGGTTTAGGAAAAACCCGCAGCTAACGTTCCCTCTGAGAGCAGTGAACTGCTTTGCTGCTGCTGATTCAACATTGCAGGGTTCGGGCCGGCCGCCAAAAAACAAACGAACGAAATCTGTACCTGTGCCATCCCCCGCCCCCTGTCCTGTCCCCATCTGGAACCCTTCCCACCAACCCCAGTCCCCTGCCGTCCCGGTCGCCTGCCATCCCGTCCCAGTCCCCTGCCGTCCCGGTCCCCTGCCATCCCGGCCCGGGGCGCACCAGGGCAGGGCCGGCAGAGACGAGGAGGGCGCAGGGCACTGAGAGGGTCTTCGGGCTCTTGGAGTCTTCCAGCAGGGGACACGCTGGACGACGGGCAAGTGTCACACTCTTGGGGGACATCCTAGCTCCCTGGCTTGCAGCATGCCCACGTGTCCAGCGGGCTACACCATGGATGGAGAAATCTCCGCCCGGCCTTCTCTTTGCTCTCAATGCCTTCCCGGACCTTCCCCGCAGGCGGGAAGCCCACCCCTGGGAGCGCGGCCCACAGGCTGTGGTCCTCACACGTCATCGGTGTGCCCACGTTGCCCTGCTGCAGCCCAGCCCTCCAGCACGTGCTCGTGCAGACGGTGACAGGGCCCTGCGGCCACTGAGCGCTGCCCAGGTCTCTGCACTGGAACCCAGCCGTTCTGCTTCGCAGCGGGTTCCTGCAGAGCCTGCCCTGCTCAGCTCAGACCCACTGCCTACATTTCACTACCGTCTTCCTTTGGGCTCAGCACCAAACTTCCCCTTGCAAATCAGGAGTCCCCGGTTGCCACAGATATCAGAGAGACGGTTCTGCTTCGCAGCGGGTTCCTGCAGAGCCTGCCCTGCTCAGCTCAGACCCACTGCCTACACTTCACTACCGTCTTCCTTTGGGCTCAGCACCAAACTTCCCCTTGCAAATCAGGAGTCCCCGGTTGCCACAGATATCAGAGAGACGGTGAATTATACACCAGATGGACCCAATTAACTCCCAACTAATGTGACTGGGGAAGAAAATAGCTCATTAGAAACTTGTAAACTAGCAACTCTCCCAGCTGTGTTCTAAGTACAGTACAATCACAGATAAAAATAATCAGCAATTTGCAGAGCAGCTGTTCCTGACCCTTCTACACTTGGAGTCAAGCAGGCTCAGCTTCAGTCTAACTGGAGCACTGCAGGCCTCGGGCTAATCAACCAAGTGCGAATCCGCAAGTTAAAAAAGGAAGTCAGCAGAGCTGGCGGGGAAACACAACAGCAAATCCATAAACCCTCAAAATAATTCCACCCCTCAAGATACTCCATAAACTGTGAGTAGACACAAAGCAAACAACACTATAATTCTCCATAATACTACAATACTATTTCTGCATTTTTTTTTTTTACAGAAGTCTAATGCCCCATATTAACAAATCTCACAGGCACAGATGAAATTCCAAGCTGAGAAATGTTAAATTCCAGAGCTGTTCCACAAAGGGGAGTCATGAAAAGGCAGGTCTGCTGGCCTGCGCCTAATCAGGCAGATGAGACTCAGCTATGAACAAGCACAACACGAAGAGACAACTGTAAGAAGCACACAGAGGGACGGCCAGTGACTGCCCGGTAGAGCGGCCCCATGAGGTCTCCCGCAAGGAATTCCAGGCGGTCTTAGAGACAGGGTAGAATGTTAACATGTACATAGGAATATTAAATATTAATTGGGAGATGGTTTTCAAAAATGAGACCCAAAGGGAATTCTGATATAGCCCACGCTAGCATGTGTATGAAAGTATACTGATGTTGATTAGTTGAAAACTGCTCTAGCGTCAATAACTGAGGGCTGCTAAATCCCCACGGCCCTGGGAGGCTGGGTATGTGGCAGTGAGAATGCCCCCATGTCCTGGAACATTGCTAAACAATTTACTTCAGGCCGAGAGTCCAACATGGTTTCAGCTCACAGAGCTATGAATCAATGTAAAGAATGCTGAAATGGACAACGTAACTCTTACTTTTGGATTTAGAGTTGTTTAAAGAGCAAGACATAACCATCAACCAATCGCTAACTCATGTCGTGCTAGAAGACAGATGTAAAGCCCTACTGGGGGGTTCTCCCTTCTCCTCCCCATCTGTCTCCCCTTTGTGTGATTATAAAAATACTGAAGCTCTGTTTCCTTGGAGCACTTCCCAAGGTAAGTTGGAGGTGTTGCAGTCACTTACATTGGCTCAAATAAACTCTTTAAGATGGGACTCAGTTTCCCTCCTCAGGTAGACGATGTAAAATCACCAGTATGAGCACTGTTGGTTTGAGGGGCTTGTAACCACAGCTCCAACAATATGGTGACTGCCCCTAACATCACTGGCACCATTCCTCGGCACACGTTGGAAAGCCACAGAGAGTACACGGCAGCCACGTTCACCCTCACACACCTGGGAAGGAGGGTGCCTCCCAGGAGGTGCAGGAGGGCAGAGGGGCAAGGAACCATGACCTGACCTTGGCAGCCCAACCAAGATGAAGGCGTCCTTCCCTCATCCCAAAGTACGGTGGCACAGTCCTCTCCCAGCTCCACAGCCAGAAGTTAGGCCCCTCAACATGCATGACTACTTCCAAGCATTTCTCATGGTGTTGCCCACACTGCCCAAACAATGGCCACTGTGCTGGGTGCCATGGCTTCCACCCTCCAGGCTCCCCATACAAGCCTGCACTCTAGCCAGTTAGGCCTCTGGAGTCCAGACCCACCGCACCCATCTCAAGGTTCCCTCCCAGGACAAGATCTACATTCTGAGCACTTTACACACACGTCTTACAATGCCCGTGGCAACCAAGGGGCGGGATTGTTGTTATATCTACCTTAAAATAAAGAGCCTGAGAACCTATGAAAGCAGCAGCCACCACTTGAGCCCAGGTCTCTGGGTGCTGATGCCTGCTCTCAACTGCTGCCTCCTGGGCTAGCAGCCACCCACCCTGCAGCAGCAGCCCAGACTCCCCTTCTTGTACACTCGCAATGGCCCTGGCTGATAGAACTCATTGTGTGCATGTATAAATGAGTACATGTGCATGTACACATATATAAATACATGAGGTATGTGTGTGCTCTCTGACCCCTGGTGCATCACGGATTGTCAGATGCCACTGTTCTGCAGGAGCCTGCAGACCTCTGGCTCCAAGTTCAAACTAAGTGGACAATGAGGATGTAGGGAGTGGCCTGCCTCAGCTGGGCTGTCTGTCCTGTGGGGGGCACCACCCTCCCATCCAAATCCTTGTCTCCCCATAGTGCCCTGTAGGGCACAAACAGCCCAGGCTTGTTGTTGACCAGTACCCAAGGGGAGACAGTGAAAAATGAAGAGACACACTTTATGGGATCAGAAGGACCTTATAGGATGCTTACCTGTAAGGCATCCTAGTTTATTTTAGGTTCCTTTTTATAAGCCAGTGAAAATATCAAATTGTACTGATTAAATCAGTTATATCTGGTACCAAGCTATTTTTAGAACATCTTCAGCTGCCAGGGCACTTGAAGATTCATAGCTAACTACTTATCAACGAAATAAGAACATAAGTTTCTCACTTACAAAGCTTGCAGGGTCCTGGGTTCAATCAAAGGTCAGACCTCAAGGGGAAGGAGAAGGGGGAAGTAAGCAAAAGGGTTGCCAGCCTTGCTGGCTTCCCTAGAATAGCAAGGACCTTGTCAGCTTGCTATTCAGTACCCTACACAGGCTTCCACCTGAGACCAAGCTGAGCTCATGCTTCTCCTTCCTTGAAGAAATGACCAGAAGAAAGAACAGCTCTGACTCCCCAGGCCCCTCACCTGGGACAGCTCTCCGGGCAGGTCCTCCCTCACCACATGATGCTCTGCACCACCTCAGGACTCTGCAGAGAGTCCCCACCAGGACGAAGCCCCTCACCAGCTGCACCCCTAGACCTGGACTTCCCAGCCTCCAAAACTGTAAGAAATAAATTTTGTTTCTTTATAAACTACCCAGTTTGGGGTATTCTGTTATAAGTGACAGAAATCAGACCAAGATGTCAAGTGATCAAAGCGAACACCACGAGCACTGGGAGAAAATAAAATCCTGCACCAGCTGAGAGGGTGCGGGAAGGAGGGCGTGGTCTGAATCCGGTCAGGAGGATACCTCAAGCAAAGTAAAACTGGCAGCCTTCTGCAAAACACCTGGACTCTCACCTCCAAGAGGTGTAAGATACAAAAGCTAAGAAGAGACTGAAACAGTGTTCCAGATGAAGGATAGTGAAGAAACCACAACTACGTGCGGTGTCTGCTTCTGAAATGGGCCCTTTGCTACAAAGGAAGGATATTACTGGGAGAGTGGCAAAAACTTGGCTGGGGTTTCTGGGTGAAGGTATACAGACCATTGAAGGCCAGTGGGGAAGCTGGAGGACTCTCTGGGAAAGGAGGACATTCAAAAGCAGCTGTGTACACAGGGTATCTAAAAGGCCACACACATGGCCAGGCTAGAAACATGCTCAGAAATTTTCTGAGAAGAACGTGAACTTTCACCTCAAACTGATTCCTGGGCTCAGAGCAACCCTAGCTAGGTGGTGAAGGGCCCTAGCACAGAACCAGCTTTTGAAGACCAGGAGAGAGGGCTATTCTCTCTTTTTGTGTTTTTTAGTTTTGGTGTTTTATTTGTGTTTGCTTCAGCTCCTGGCATTCAAGGAACCTCTGTCAAAACACTAGCTGAACATGAGCTAAAGGAACAGACACTTCAGTGATCACACACAAGGAACAGTCTTTACAAAACAGTTTGGAGAAGTTTCAAAACAAAGGAACCACAACAGCCTTCAACAATTTTAAAAAAACAAAAATCAGCAAACTCTGAGGAAGGGGGAGAATCTGATTTTCAAAGTTACTATATTATAATAGTCAAATGCCAAATTTTCAACAAAAAGTCACAGGGCATAAAAAGAAAAAAGAAAGCATGGCCCATTCAAAGAAACAAAATAAATTTATAGACAATGCCACTGAGGGAACAATCAGACATACTAGATGAAAACTTAAAAACATCTGTCATAAATATGTTCAGAAAAGTAGGGAGAACACAGATAAAGAACAAAAGGGAATCAGGAAAATAACATATGAACAAATGAGAGGGAGAGAATTTATGAAAAGGAAGCAAACAAATTCTAGAGCTGACAAGTACAGCAACAGAAAAGAAACAGTATTGTGAGTAGAAACAGCATAATTGGCATCATTTCAAATTAAATTGTTACAAGTGTATTTCAAAAAATTCATGGGAATATTCATATTATTTTTTAATTCTCTTTTTCCATAAACCTTTTGAAGTACCCATGTATAACTTTCCAATCCTACATTCCTCCCATGCTCTGCCACAGGTTAGACCACACTAGTGTACCATTTCTCACTGGAGGTGCCTATCTTTTCTTAGATTTCTAGCTAATTAGTAGGCCTGTGACTTCAGCTCTCTGATGTATTTTTTTTAAAAAAGGTGTGATTTTGGATTATCTGGCTTTTTCTCATTTTTAGAGTGTGAATGATAGTCTTTCCAGCTTTCCACCACTTAAGCAGAAGCCAGATATCAACATTATTATTTATAATGCCCATGATATTTATTTTCATTAAATCCACAGATTATGTTAATCTATATAATAATTTATGGAGACTATTTATCTTCTTTATACTTAGCCTTCTTATCTAACTATATTAACCTATCTCTCCATGCAGCTCTTTGATTTTTCTGCTAATTTTATATTTTGATTAATAATGTCATGTATCTTCTTCAGTAAGAGCATTTCCATATATTCCTATTTATTATGAAAGTGATGCATTTTAAAATAATATTTTATGTCTGGTTATTACATACTGTTACTTTACTGTATAGTTTCAATAGTTTTTCAGTTAATTCTTGTAGAATATTTTGCAACTGTAATTATGAATAGTAATTATTCCATTGCCTCTGTCATAGTTCAGGCTCCTGTAACAAATTACCACAGGCTGGGAAATTTATTTCTCATGTTTCGGGAGTCTGGAAGTCCAAGATCGGTGTTGGGTTCTGTTGAGGGCCCTCTTCTGGGATGCAGATGGCGAACTTCTCTTAGTGTCCTCACACAACAGAAAGAGGTGAAGAGACTTCTCTGGGGCCTCTTTACTAAGGGCACTAATGTCATTCATTAGGGCTCCACCCTCATGACCAAATCACCTTCCAAAGACCCCATCTGCTAACACCATCACGTTGGGAGTTAGGATTCCATTAACTTAACTTTTGGGGAGACACAAACAGGCCATTGTGGCCACCACTCTAATATTCTACCTACTGCTTTGGTCACAAGAGAGAGAATAATACCAACCTATTCTGACACACTGTTTCTAGGATTAGACATCAGACCCCGTTGTTTCTTTCTTTCTAGTGCATAATTTAGTGGTTTGTTGTCTATTCACAAAATTTTGCAACCCATCACCACTAACTGTAGAACATTCTCATCACCCCAAAAAGAAATCTTATATCCATTAGCAGTCACTCCCCCATTCCTCCTTTCCCTCAGCCCTACCAATCACTAACCTACTGCTATCGGCTGAATGTCTGTGTCTCCCCCACACCCACCCAGAAATTCATATGCTGAAATCCTAACTCCCAAGGCAGTGGTGTTAGGAGGTGAGACTCATGGGAGGTGATGAGGTCATCAGGGTAGAATCTTCATAAATGGGATTACTGCCCTTATAAAAGAGGCCAAGGGAGCTACCTTGCCCTTTTCACCATGTGAGGACACAGCAAGAAAGCCTCAGCTATGAGGAATGGACCCTCACCAGACACCAAATCTACCAGCCCCTTGATCTTGAACTTCCCAGCCTCCAGAACCATGAGAAAGAAGTTTCTGTTATTTATATGCTGCCAGTTTATGGTATTTTGTTATAGTAGCCTGAATGGACTAAGACACCTACTCTGACATTTCATATAAATGGGATCATATAACTTACGGTCTTTTGTTTCTGGCTTCTTTCACTTAGCATCATGTCTTTAAGGGTCATGCAAGTTATAGCATGTATCAGAACTCCATTTGTTTTTCATGGCTGAATTTCATTGCATGAATATGCCACATTTCAGTTATCCATCCATCAGTTGATGGACAATGTGGTTGTTTCTAATTTTGGCAATTAGGAATAATGCTGCTCTGAACATATGTATACAAGTTTTGTGGGGGCATGTCTCTTCACTTCTCTTGTGTACAAATCGAGAAATAGAAATGCTGGGCCATATGGTAACTCTATGTTGAACATTATGAGGAACTGCATACTGTTTTCCAAAGAAGCAGCAACACTTTACATTCCCACCAGCACTGCACAAGGGCTCCAATTTCTCCACATCATCCCCAGCACTTGTTACCGTCCATCTCTTTTACTGCAACCATTCTATTTGGTGTGAAATGGTATCTCACTGAGGCTTTGATTTGCATTTCCCTAATCAATACTGATGTTGAGCATCTTTTTACTTGTATATCTTCTTTGAAAAAATGCCCATTCATATCCTTCTCATTGGTTGGGGGCGGGGGTCTTTCTATCATTGAATTGTAAGAGTTCTTTATATATTCTAGATACTAGTTCGTTATCAGATACGTGGTTAGCCAGTATTTTCTCCCATTCTGTGGGTTATCTTTTCACTTTCTTGATAGTGTTTCTTGATGCACAAAAGTTTTTCTTTTTGATCAAATCCAATTTATCTATTTTCCTTTTGCTGCTTGTGCTTTTGGCGACATAGCTAAGATATTTTCATAATTCAAAGTCACGAAGATTTATAATTATGTTTTCTTTTAGGATTTTTATGGTTTTAGAACTTACATCTAGGTCTATGATACCTTTGGAGTAAATTTTTGTATATGATGTGAAGTAGGGGTCCAACTTCATTATTTTGCATGTGGATATTCAGTTATCCCAGTACAATCTGTTGAAAAGACTATTTCTCCGTTAGAACTTACATCTAGGTCTATGATACCTTTGGAGTAAATTTTTGTATATGATGTGAAGTACGGGTCCAACTTCATTATTTTGCATGTGGATATTCAGTTATCCCAGTACAATCTGTTGAAAAGACTATTTCTCCATTTTAACCATCTTATCACCCTTGGTGAAAATCAATTGACTGTAAATATAGAGTTTAATTCTGTACTCTCAATCCTCTTCCACTGATCTACATGTCTATCCTTATGCTGGTAACACAGAGACTTAATTGCTGGAGATTTGTAGTAGATTGTTTTGACTATTCTGGGTTTCTTAGCTACAAATTACATTTTTATATATTACATATCCTTCAACACAGATTTATAATTTCTTTTTTATGAAACTGTCATTTAAAGCAGATGGGAAAATGAAAGAGTTACATACAAAAGATAACATTTATACTGTGTTTTATATCTTCCTATGTAGATTCCTCTACCAGCACTCTTTTTTTCTTCATGTGGATTTGATACACTATCTAGTGTGCTTTTATTTCAGTTTGAAGGACAGTATTTTTCTTCCAACACTTTATATACATCATCCCACTGCCTTCTGGCCTCCATGGTTTCAGATAAGAAATCAGCTGTGGATCTAATTGTATTTGACAAGTTCCTTTTCCCTTGCTACTGTCAAGATTCTCTTTGTATTTCAACAATTTGGCTATAATGTGTCCTACTAAGTCTCTTTTTGATTTTACCTTACTTGGAGTTCATTGATCTTCTTGAATTTGTAGATTCATGTCTTTCACCAAATTTGGGAGGTTTTCAGCCATCATTTCTTTAAATGTTTGTGCTGGCCCTTTCTCTCTCTTTCTCTTCTCTGTCTATAACTTCCAAAATCCGTGTTCTTCTGCTTTATAATTTCCCACAGGTCCTTTAAGATTTATTCATATCTCTTCATTCTTTTTTCTTCCTGCTCTACATACTGAATAACTTTAATTGTCCTATCTTTAAGTTTGCTGGTTCTTTTGTCTGCCTTCTCCAGTCTGCTGTTGAATCCCCTTAATAAGTTTTTCATTTCAGCTATTGGGTGAATCTTGAATGCATTATGCTAAGTGAAAGAGCCAAACTCACTGGTTCCATTTATATGATATGCTTGAAAAGGCAAAATTAGAGGGACAGAAGACAGACCAGTGGTTACAGGTGCTGGTGGGGAGAGGGAGGGTTTGTGGGATGATAGACATGTTCTATAGCTTGATTGTGCTGATGGCTATACAATTGTATGTATTTGTCAAAACTCATAGATCTACACACCATTTCTGCTGAAACTATATCTCAATTAAAAATATATAAACAATAGTTTGAAGCAACATGCAACAACACTGATAGTACTTACAACACATTGTTACATTAAAGAACTAGAAAGTAAGATATATTCTATGAACACAACTATGTAAAAACATGTACTACATATTGGAAAAGACCAGAAGGGAATACAGATAAAGGAAAGTAGATAGTAATCATTGTGTTAGGGTCATTTTTTCCCTTCAACTTCTAAATTTTCAGCAATATATTTATTTTCATTTGGTAATAATGAAATACAGTACCAATCATGACAGATGTAAAAAGCTGTCTTATAGTAGCGTATTAGTGTATTGCTGTTGCTTATAAGAAAATACCTGGAACCTGGTAATTTATAAAAAATGAAATTTATTGCTTACTGTTTTGGAGGCTGGAAAGTCCAAAGTCCAGGGAACACATTTGGTGAAGGCCTTGGTGGTGGTGATAGTGACAGCAGGTATCATATTGCAAAATGGTAGAGCAGAGAAAAATTCCTCATGTGCTTTCTTTTAAAGCCCTCAGAACCATGCCCCTGACCACCATTATTAATCCATTCACTACTGCAGGGTCCTGCATCTAATCACCACTTCAAAGCCCCACCTTTCAATTACTATAAGAGGATTTCCCACCCTCAGTAGTTCCAGTGGGGATTAAGCCTCTATGAGGTTGGGAGGGCATTCTGCCCCTGATCCCCCAAACTCATGTCCTTTTCACACACATATATGTTCATTTCATCCTCAAAGTCTTAACTTGTTTCAACTCAAAAGTCCAAAGTCCAAAGTCCCATCTATGAATTCAAAACAAGTTATCTACTTCCAAAATACAATGTTGGGACAAAGGGTACATATTCACATTCAAAAAGAGAGAAATAGGCCAAAAGAAAGGAGTAACAGGTCCTAAGCAAGTCTGAAAGCCAGCAGGGCAGGCATTAAATCTTAAGGCTGAAGAATCATGCACCTTGACTTGATGTTCAATGTATTCTGCATGCTGGTGCAGGGGTTGGGTCTCTAAGTCCTCAGGCAGCTCCACTTCTATGGCTTTACTGGTCTCCAGCCATGCTTCAGCTCTTGCAGGCTAGCATTGCATGCTGGTAGCTCCACAGTTCTGGGGTGTTCATGGCAGTCCTACTCCCACAGCTCCACTAGGCATGGCCTTGTGGGGGGTTTTCTGCTGCAACTCTGACCCCACATTTCCTCTTAACATCACTCTAGCAAAGACTCTATGTGGTGAATCTGCCCCTGAATGCTCTGGCATTCTGGAGCCTGCAGACCCAACACCACATGGACACACCAAGGCTTCTGGCACATATCTTCCAAAGCTGTGGGTTCAGCCACACCTGGGGCGAATTTAGCCATAGCTGGAGCAGCCAGAGCAGCTGTGGTGATGGTGCTGGAAGCAGATTTGCAAGGTGGCCCTGGGTAGTGAGCCTGTGGAGGGTGCCTCATGCCTGTTCCCCAAGACTGTTCTGTCTCCCTAGACCTCAGGGCCTGTAATGGAAAATGAAGCCTCCAAGATCTCTGAAACACCTTCAAGGTCTCTTTTCCCTTCTCTTATACTTTCTTCTGTACTAATCTCCTCAGCAAACAATCACTGGGCTACACCACTAAATTGTTCTCCTGAAAATGCTCTCTGCTTCTCTACTGCATGGCCAGGCTGCAAATTTTCTAAATCTTTACACTCAGCTTCTCTTTTAAATTCTGGTTTTATGTCATGCCTTTGACACCATAACTCAGCATAGGCTGTTACAAGTAGCCATGCAGCTTCCTGAATGATTTGCTGCTTAGAAATTTCTTCCACGGGCCGGCCCGGTGGCGCACTCAGTAGAGTGCAGCGCTTGGGAGCATGGTGGCACTCCCGCCGAGGGTTCAGATCCCATATAGAGACTGGTCTGCTCACTGGTTGAGCGCGGTGCGGGCGCGACACTGAGGGTTGCGATCCTGTTGCCGGTCACGAAAAAAGACAAAAAAGGAAAAGAAAAAAAAAAAGAAATTTCTTCCACCAAATACCCAGATTCACAACTCTTAATTTCCAACTTCCACAAGTCCTAGGGTATGAACACATTGCAGCCAAATTCCTTGACAGTTCACAGCAAGGGTGATCTTTGCCCCAGTTTCCAATAAGCTCTTTCTTATTTCTATCTGAGACCTCCTTAGGATGGACTTTACAGTCCATATTTCCATAAGCATTCTGGTTGCCACCACTTAACTAGTCTCTAAGAAGTTCCAAACTTTCCTCATCTAGGCATCTAGGCTTTTTCTAGCCTGCTCCTTCAAGTTCTTCCAGCCTCTCCTCAACATCCAGTTCAAAAGCCACTTCCACATTCTCAAGTATTTGTTATAAGCAACACCCCACTTTTCTGGTACCAATTTTCTGTATTAGTCCATTTCTGTTGCTTATAACAAAATACCTGGAACTGGATAATTTATAAGAAAATGAAATTTATTGCTTACAGTTTTGGAGGCTGGGAAGTCCAAAGTCCAAGGAACACATCTGGTGAAGGCCTTGATGGTGGTGACAGTGACCCAGGGGTCTCACATGGCAGAAAATGGCAGAGCAGAGAGTGAAAAACTCTTCATGTGCTTTCCTTTTAAAGCCCTCAGAACCACACCCCTGACCACCATTTTTAATCCATTCACTACTGAACGGTCCTACAATCTAATCACCTCTTCAAGGCCCCACCTTTCAATTACCATAATAGGATTTCCCATCCTCAAAAGTTACAGTGGGGATTAAGCCTCAGTGAGGTTGTGGGGGAGGCACATCTAATCTACAGCAAAGAGTTGATCTTAATTATTTTTATATATTCTTTCAAATTTGCTTCTTCATCCAACTTTCCATCAAATGCATTAATGCTAAGTGGAAAACTGAAAGGTAATTAGTTAATGTTGAAATTGAAAATTTTAAGGTCAATTTATTACTGATTTGTGAAAACAATTAGAAAAATTAATTACATTTCCCACTGCTTAGAAATAAATCTTCCTACACAATATTGCCCAAGAATAAATGTGTAATTTTAGTTTGTCAGTCTGACAACCAATTGTATTTAAATGTCTATTAGTTCTCGTGTGCTATTTTAAGATGAAAAGGGACATTGATTCAAAATTTTCTCAGATTTGAGATTCCAAATCAAGCTGTATTTAATTAGTCAAAGAGAATGAGAAAGCGAGAGTGGAGAGAGGAAGGAAGGCTGTGTACAACTCTGCCTTTCCTTTTTTTTTTTTTTTTGAAGAAAATTAGTATATTAGACCAAAAAAAAATGTATCCTTAACTTGAAAATTTTGTTTGTTTTGTGTCCTTACAACTGTACAGACAAAATGTATTCCTCTAACTTGGGAGGCCTCAGGTAGCAAAAGGGCGAAGTCTTCAGCTCAGATGGGTGGAGAACAGTTCTGGGCTGGAGGTACAGAGCAGGCCTTTATCCCAAAGACTAGGGTCAGGTGCCACCAGAATGAAGTCTGCTTTCTTTTTATGTCTTTGTGCTTGGTTCCCTCTGTTATAGGAGGACCATTGTCAAAAGAGGGTAAAATCATGACTCTCATACAGATATAAAAAATGAACCTGTGTCAAATATTCTGTTTCACTCAGTGATTAGAAGAAACCATTAAGATGCAAGGAACCACATATATGTGGTCAAGGAGGGATGCTGGACTGAACCGACAAATTGTCGCAAAGCTGGACGATGCATTTCACAGACACAATTCAAGTTCACTTCTAGGGACAAGAATCATTTGTATTGTGATCAGTTTTCTGATCAGTTACACACAATGAAAGATGCAGATAACCTTGAAGGACCCCAGACATCACTTAGCTTCCTATAGAAGACACCAGTCATCTTTTTGGTCCATCTCAAAGTGTTTCACAATTGTTTCCTCCTCCACTCTTCATCTTTGCAGTAGGCAGCGTCCAGCACGGCTCCTGGTGACCTGCCTCCTAGTGCTTACACCTTCTCGTGCTCCTGTCCCCTTGGGTGTGTGTCACCTCCATGACTAGGTTACAAGACTGTGTCTCACGCCTGCCCTGGTGGAGTGGGCCGCCCAGTGAGGAACTGAGGTTTCTGGTTCAGTTTGGCTCCTCCTCCTGCTAGAGCATAGAGTGCTCACACGGTGAGAGCAAAGGTGGCATTGTCTGCTGGTCCCCGGATCCTCACAGGCCTCCTCAGCAAGGGGGTCCTCGTCCATGGCCACTGCCTCCTAGCTGGCACCTCCACTCTGAGCCCAGCCAGCCAGTCCCCAGGCTGCAGACCTGTCCCAGCACCCCTGTGGCCTGGATGTGACTCATCCAGCAGCCCCTCTGCCCTGCTGAGGAAAGCCCCGGACCAGCTCCTAGACACTCCCTGCTCTGTCCCTCTCTCAGGGAAGGTGGAAATTTCCATGCTCTGTCCTCACAGTATGGGGACAGAGAGGTCAGGAAGAGCTGGACAGAGGCCCTCCTTTTGACCCCAAGTCTCCTCTGATCTGACTGCTCTAGCGAGCCGGAGCCATCCTGATACCCCCTCCCTGTCCGTGAGGCAGCAGCACCTCCAGCCCGCCCCTCACTCTTCTGTGACACCTGCCCACACTCTCCCTCCTACTCCACCGGAGTCATACCCACATGGTCAGACCTCCTGTCTACAAAGTCCAGGTGGCCTCCCCAGGCCACCTCCTGGTACACTGAAGGGAGGAGTGAGGTAAAAGAATTTGGAAAATACTTGCTCTGGTTTTCCTTAGCAACACCTTGAGCAATATGTATTACTCGTGGGGACAAGCGCACCCCAATCTGCAGGGTAATCAATATATCCTGACACAGATAGACATAGACAAGTCCTCATAGGATGCCGCTTTTATCATTATAAGGACATGTGTGTGAACTGCAAATTATGAATTTGGAGTGTGAACACTGACATGTAAAATCTGTATATTGTTTTTTACATGATCAAATATTTAAAGATTTATGAAAAAAAATGTTTTATGTGAATCCAGATTTTTCTGACTTAAAAAACAATATTCAATTAATTCACTTGCTATATTTATAGAAATAAAGCATGTTCTAAGATATACATATATGTCTTCCAAAACCATGTAATACTTTTAATACCTTAAGTAATATATTAAACTCTAAGTCTTCATGCCACAAACTCTCTTCTATTTTTATTATCTTTTGGAGCCAAGTTAAGTTTGTCCTGTTTTAGAAATATCATTAATCCAAAACAGACCACAAAAGTGATCTAACGCTGGAAAGTTTCTTAGAAAACTTCTCGAAAATTTTCCCACAAAAAAATGTGAGGGAACTATGTTCATGGAAACCCGATATTTTGTGAATTCCACCTTTATGTGATAAAACTATTTTAAACTCACCTCTTCTCCATGAGGAATGTGCCAAAATCCCGGCCCGCAGGAGCCCAGCAGCTCTGCCTAGCTGCCGCGCCGGCGCCCCCTCCTGACCTGCGCTTGCTGGGTCCTGCAGGCCCGAGCCCCGACGCCAGGTGCAGCTCCACCTCCAGCGCTCCCGAGCCCAGCTGGCCTTCTTCGTTCTCTAGATGCATGTTCCACTGCCAATCTTCTCTCTAGGGCCAGCCAGAAAGAAAGTACCACTGGTGAAAAGCGCACCAGGAATGTCGTTTGCACCTTACGGAACACATACTTACCAAATGGAACAATAGGAAGGCCACTTATGATGAGGCCCTTCTGGTGTTCCAGCACTCTAATATCACAGGGGAAAACGTGTATGCTTATCTCCAAGCACAAACATTCCAGCATACTGCAGACTAAGTATTCAACCACAGAGCCTTAGTTATGTAAACTGCAATATGCACATAGTATGCAACACTGTGCAGCCTTAAAAATGATCTAGAGAGATGTTTATTGATTCTGGGAAATGTTAAGGATATGGAAAGGACAACTGACACACTGTGATGTTTTTATTGAAATAAATATGTGTAAATTACAGGCATAGAACAGAAAACCAGAAAGATAAACCCTCCGAAACATGGCTACCTCTGAATTGTACAGATGACTGGGGCTTTTTTCTTTGTCTTTGTCTATGCTGTGGTTTTTATATTTTTTGCACCTAGCAAATTAATACGTTTGTGATGAGAAGATAATATTACCTACTATAAAACTGAGAAAAAGTACTATACTTTACTGTATGGCGTGCTACGTTTGAAATTATATTTGAAGAAACCCAAGCAACCAAGGAAGTCTATACATCCTTCCTACTACTGTGATTGCCCTGCTTTAACCAACCACCAATGCTGAAAATGATGACTTACAAGCCAGTAGACCAAAGGCAGATTGTGTTGGTAGAACATACTTGTATCAAAAAGTGAAATAAAAGCAATGAGTTTATTTTATGAAATATTTTCACTGGTCAGAACAAACTACATACGCACATACAAGCTACAAAATACAAATTGTGTGATTTCACTGATTCCACGTACATGTGAGATGCTTCGATGTTTGCATTTAAAACTGACATTGCACAATATAAAGATGACTAGTAAATTCATGTGAACAACTTAAATTTTTAATTTTTCTTTGCTTAGAATAACATTAAATAGGAATTTTAAAACACCATGACAAGTCAAGAGACTATGCAAGAAAGGAAAATGCTTTATATTTTTGTACAAATAATGGCATTTTTCCCCTGGTTTTTGAACAAGGGGCCCCACAAAACTAGGACCTACTAAGAGTTTAGAAAGGGGTCCTCCTTGCTTTCTGTGGCCAGTTCCAGAGTACCATGTTGTCCCCTCTCTAAAATACCCTGGCTGCTTTAGGACATGCCATTGGAACCATCATGGCATGAGTGCTTGTGTCCCCTTCCCTCACCATACCCTCTAATGTGATGGTAGCAGGAGGTGGGGTCTTTGGGAGATGACTGGGATTAGATGAAGTCACGAGGGTGGAGCCTTCCTGAATGGGGTTGGTGTCCACGTGCATCCAGAGAGAGCCTGCTCCTCTCCCTGCCGTGTGAGGACATGGCGAGAAAGTGCTGTTTAGGAACCAGGAAGATGCCCTCACCAGACACTGAATCTGTGGGCACCTTGATCTTGCTTTTCAGCCTCCCAAACTGTGAGGAATAATGTTTGTTGTTTAAGGCACCCACTTTGTGGGGTATTCTTATGTCAGCCTGAACAGACTAAGACAGGAATATACCACGCACCCTCTGTACTACAGATACCCACCGTCTTCATTCCTTGAAGATTTAGCCCTAGCTTGCTACTGCTCTCTGCCTCCACCTCTCTCTCTCTCTCTTTTCTCTCTCCCAGCCTCTCTCTCCATCTCTGTCTCTGGCTTTCTCTGTCTCTGTCTCTCTGTGTCCCTTCTGTCTCTGTGTGTCTCTTTCTGTCTCTGTCTCTATGTCTTTCTGTGTGTCTCTCTGTCTCTCCATCTCTCTCTGTGTCTGTCTCTCTCTGTCTCTGGCTCTCTGTGTGTCTCTTTCTATCTCTCTCCATCTCTCTGTGTGTCCCTCTATCTCTGTCTCTGTCTGTGTCTCTCTACATATCTCTGTCTCTGTGTCTCTCTGTCCCTGTCTCTGTCTCTGTCTATCTCTATGTCTCTGTGTATCTCTGTCTCTCCATATATCTGTCTGTCTCTGTGTCTCTGTCTCTGTCTCTCTGTCTCTCTCTCCATCTCTCTCTGTCTCTCTGTATCTCTATCTCTGTCTCTCTGTCTCTCTGTCTCTGGTTCTCTCTGTCTCTCTGTGTGTTTCTCTCCATCTCTCTCTGTGTCTCTATCTCTGTCTCTCTGTGTCTCTCTCTCCATCTCTCTCTCTCTGTCTCTGTGTGTCTCTCTGTCTCTCTCTCTGTCTCTCCATATCTCTGTCTGTCTCTCTGTCTCTGGTTCTCTCTGTGTTTCTCTCCATCTCTCTCTGTCTCTGTGTCTCTATCTCTGTCTCTGTCTCTTTCTCTATCTCTGTCTCTCTGTGTCTCTCTCTCCTTCTCTCTCTCTGTCTCTCTGTGTGCCTCTCTGTCTCTCTGTGTCTCTATCTCTGTCTCTGTGTCTCTTTCTCTATCTCTGTCTCTCTGTGTCTCTCTCTCCTTCTCTCTCTCTGTCTCTCTGTGTGTGTGCCTCTCTGTCTCTCTCTCTGTCTCTCTGTGTGCCTCTCTGTCTCTCTCTCTGTCTCTCTGTGTGCCTCTCTGTCTCTCTCTCTGTCTCTCTGTGTGCCTCTCTGTCTCTCTCTCTGTCTCTCTGTGTGCCTCTCTGTCTCTCTCTCTGTCTCTCTGTGTGCCTCTCTGTCTCTCTCTCTTGTCTCTTTCTCTATCTCTGTC
>NW_007733161.1:54359-91948 GCF_000696425.1 Galeopterus variegatus | reverse complement strand
TCTCTCTCTCTCTGTCTCTCTGTGTGCCTCTCTGTCTCTCTCTCTCTGTCTCTCTGTGTGCCTCTCTGTCTCTCTCTCTGTTTCTCTCCATCTCACTCTCTTCTCACCACTACGTTTGTCATTATTTTTTGGCTTCGACGGCCACAGAGATGGTGCTTCCCCTGTGGCATCTCAGGGACAAGGCACCCCTTGGCAGGAAGCTTGCCCCACTCCCACGTCTTTACCAGCTGGGACTCTGTGGTCCTGCAAACACCCTCCTCTATACTTGCCCTGACTTATTCTGTCAAACTCTCCTGATATGAGTTTTCTACTGCTTCATAATAAATTACCAGAATCTCTGTGGCTTAAAACAATACATATTTATGATCTCAGAGTTCCCGTGGGTCAGAGGTTAGTGCAGGCTCAGATGGGTCTTCTGCTTAGGATCTCAAGGTATCTTCAGGCTGTGTTCTCATCCGGGGAAGATTCTGTGTCCAAGATCGCTTGGTGCTGGCAGAATTCACTTCCTAGTGGCTGTAGGACTCAGGGCTCCGGCTTCCTGCTGGCTTCTAGCCAGAGGCCACCCTCAGCTCCAAGAGGCCACCTTTGGCTCCTGCAGTTCCTTGCCATGTGGGTCTCCTTGATGTGACTGTTCACATTATCGAGCAAGAAGGAGAGTTTCTAGAGTCTGCTAGCCAGGCAAAATTTTATGTAATGTAACATCATCAGGGCAGTGAGACCCCACCACCTCTGCCACATCCTACTGGTTGGAAACCAGTCACAGGTTCTTCCCACACTCAAAGTAAGGGGTCACACCAGGATGTGGGAGTCATGGGGTTCCACCAGCGTCTGTCTGCCACCCATGGAAAAATCCCAGCCCTGTTTGCCCACTCTGTGCCAGCACCTAAGCAGCTGAACGTGACCACAGGAAGCCCTCCATACTGCTGCTGTCATGTGTGGGACTCGCAGGTGACAGCACCAGTCCCACTGCACCTCTCCAGACCGTCTGCACCCTGCTCTCCTGCCTCCCTCCTTTCCAGTCACTGCTGCCGACTCTGCCTGTTCTTCCCTTCACTGACTGAATTAGCCAGGGTCCGAGAGGGAAACAGAAGCTACCCTGAGCACTTCTCCCTGGAGAAACTAACCAGAGGCCAGAGATTAGCAGCAGCAGGAAACCTCCACCATGCCATGGCAGAGGGCCAGAAGAAGAATGTGAGCCCAGAAACCAGGGTGGGCCTTTCTGGAAGGGGCTGGGGCCTCAGGAGAGATGTCCCAAAGCAGAGCGGAATGGGGAGGAGTACTGGCTTCCTGCCCACCTCTCCCCCAATCTCCCAGCAGAGTCTCCTGTTGGTTAAACCCAGCATGGAAGCCACTGACTTGGGAGCCTGAACTGGAGTCAGACACAGATTCAGAGAACCAGGAATGTCTCAGAATGCAAAAGTCCCAGGACTGGCACACAGACAAAACCAGAGGCAATGAGAATAAAATACCCAGCCTCCCAAGAACACACCTGCCTGCACCCTCACCAGGTACACTGGAGCCCACCTGCTCTCACCTGCTCAGACTACGTTACTGTAATTCTCCCCTCTCTCCTGAATCCCTCAGGCCAGCATGCAAACACACTGTCATATCTGACAACACTAAAAATATGTACCTCAGGACTTGTGCTTCCAGAAAGATACTTTTCTTTCTTCCTCCTGCTAAGTGTAACTAAAAACCTGACATTTTATATAAAACAACCATAAGAAGCCTCTGAAAGGTTGAGAGAAGAAGGCAGACTGTCTAGGGACCTAATAAATGATACCACCGTGAGGTCCCTGGGTTTTCATCTTGCCTTATATATCCCAGACAGGAGCTAAAGAAGCTGGCAACCTGGAAACACCAACAGGTACAGAACAAAAAGCCCAAGAGAAGCCTACTCTCTAGCCAAAGGAACAGGAGAAGGCAGCCTAGCAAGATAGAAAACTTCTAGACAATAACGACTCTACTGCAACCAAATACAGATGTTCCTCGACTTGCGATGGACCTCAGTCCCGATAAACCCATCATAAGTTGAAAACATCATGTTGAAAATACATTTAATTAGGCCGGCCCGTGGCTCACTTGGTAGAGTGCGGTGCTGATAACACCAAGGCCCCGGGTTCGGGTCCTATATAGGAATGGCCGGTTCGCTCACTGGGTGAGCATGGTGCTGACAACACCAAGCCAAGGGTTGAGATCCCCTTACTGGTCATCTTTTAAAAAAAAAAAAGAAAGAAAGAAAATACATTTAATACAGTAAGCTGTTGGACATCCTAGCTTAGCCTAGCCTACTTTAAACATACTCAGAACACTTACATTAGCCTACAGTTGGGCAAAGTCATCTAACACAAAGTCTATTTTATAGCAAAGTGTTGAATATCTCATGTAATTTATTGAACACTGTACTGAAAGTGAAAAACAGAATGGTCATATGGGTTCTTGAAGTACGGTTTCTACTAAAGGTGTTTCAGTTTTACACCACTATAAAGTTGAAAAATCTAAAGCTGGGGGACCATGCATGTCAAAAAAAAAAGAAAAGAAAAATCATAAGTCAAACCATCGTAAGTCAGGCACTGTCTGTACTGCAGACCCACATCTGCCTGGGACAGTAAAGCCTGAGTGGAGACCCTCCAAAGGATATAATGAGGTACTTCAGCCCTCCACTCCCCACTGGGGCTCTATCAGAAGCTCAGTAGGAAACTTGAACATTCACCCTGCTGCATGCTAGGGAGTTCCAACTCCTCCTCACACACTGCACTCCCTCTCCCATGTGTAGGTGGAGACCACCATGTGAGAAGCCCAGAGTTCATTCCCCCCCTGCAGTAAAAGGAACACCTCTCCTCCTTGCCGAGGTGGTGTCCAAAGAGGCCATGTGGAGACTCAGACCTGTCACCACTGCTCAACAGCAATGAGGCCACCCCCCAGTGGTGTCACTGGAGGCCACATGAGGAGCAGTAATGAGGTACCCCATCCCCTCCCAGCTAGGTTGGTACAGCAGAGGCCTGGTGGGGATTCAGAGGTCCCACAGCCTCTCAGCAGTAAGTAGGAAACTTTCCCCATATCGAGTGTCAACTGAGGCCAAGTGAGGAACTTCTAACCTCACCTGGCAGCAATGAGACAGCGCCAGACCCTTCTGCTGGAATGGTGTCAAAGAAAGCCAGCTAAACAGAAGGTTTAAATAGGAATTACAGTCTCATATAATACCCAAAATATGCAGGTTTTGCTCAAAAACCACCTGTCATAGGGATGACAGAAAAATCTCAACTTGAAAGAAAATAGATGACAAGGCCAAGATGACAGAGATGTTAGAATTATCTGACAAAGATTTTTAATACAGCCAAAGTAAAGATGCTTCAACATATAACACCAAGCTCAAGGGTTCAGACCCCTGTACTGGCCACCAGCCAGCCACCAAAAAGAAGAAAAGAAAAAAATGCTTCAACAAACAATAATAGACTCACTTGAAACAAATGAAAAAACAAAAAGTCTCAGCAAGGAGGAGCCAAATGAATCTGAAAACACAATGGCAAAATTAAAAACTCCAGGGCCAAACCCATGGCGCACTCGGGAGAGTGCGGCGCTGGGAGCGAAGCAACCCTCCCGCCGCGGGTTCGGATCCTATATAGGAATGGCCGGTGCGCTCACTGGCTGAGCGCGGTGTGGGCGACACCACACCAAGGGTTGCGATCCCCTTACTGGTCACGAAAAAAGACCAAAAAAAAAAAAATTAAAAACTCCATAGATGGGCTCATCAGCAAAATGGAGGGGACAGAGAAAAGAATCAGTGAACTGAAAAACAAAACAATAGAAATTACTCAGTCTGGACAATTGGGTAAAAAACTGGCCAAAAAAGATTAGCAGCACCTCAGAGAGCTGTGGGACTATAATATAAGATCTGATATTCATGTAATCAGAATGCCAGAAGAGAAAGGGAATGTAACTAAAAAAGCATTTGAAGACATAATGGCCAAAAACTTCCCAAATTTGACAAAAGACATTAACCTACAGATTCAAGAAGCTGTGCAAACCTCAAAAAAGACAAACACAAAGAGATTACACCAAGATATATCATAGTTAAAATTTTGAAAACTAAAAACAAAGAAGATCTTGAAACCAGCAAGAGAGACACTAAAATGTAGAGACAGAAAAAACAATTTAGATGAAAGATACCATGATGGCCAGGAGGAAGTGGCACAACATTTTTCAAGTAAGGACAGACAAGAGCTGTCAACCCAGAACCTTACATCCAGTGAAAATATTTTTCAGGAATAAAGGGGAAATCAAGACATTCTGGGATGAAAACTAAGAATTTGTTGCCAGCAAACCGATCCTAAAAGAATGGTTAACGGAAATTCTCCAAACATAAAGGGAAAGATAAAAGAAGAAATTCTGGAGCATCCAGAAGGTAAAAAGAATACAGGTAAATACGTTTTCTCTCTCCTCTTGAATTTTATAAATTATGTTTGATGTTTGAAGCAAAAATAACACTCTCTGGTGTGATTATTAGTGTACAGAGAGGAAGTATTTAAGACAATTTTACCACACGTGGGAGAGGTAAATGGACAGAGAGGGAGAAAAGGTCTGTAGACTTTACCCAAGGTGATAAAATGATGACACCAGCAGACTGTTACAAGTAATATACAAATAATTTAATACCTAGAGCAACCACTAAAAAAGCTATTAAAAAGATACACCCCAAAACACCACAGATTAATCAAAATAGAATTATAAAAATGTCAAAGTAACACACAGCCCTAACATATCAAAAATGCATTGAATATAAATGTCCTGAATACACCAACTAAAAGAGATTGGCAGAGTAGATTAGAAAACATGACTCAACTATGTGTGGTCTACAAGAAAATTACTTTAGAAATAGCAACATAGGTAGGCTGAAAGTAAAAGGATGGAAGAAAGAGATATCATTTAAATCACTAACCCAAAGAAAGCAGGAGGGGTTATATTGATAAAAGACATAGTGGACTTCAGAGCAATAAAATTACCACAGATAGAGAGAGACATTGTATAATGATAAAAGAGTCAATTTACTGAGAAGACATGGTAATCCTAAATGTGTATCTACCAAACAACAGAGCTGTAAAACATGTGATATAAAACTAATAGACTAGGGGCCGGCCCGGTGGCGCACTGCTATAGTGCGCCGCTTGGGAAGCGCGGTGGCGCTCCCGCCGAGGGTTCGGATCCCACATACAGACCGGTTCCCGCTCACTGGCTGAGCGAGGCGCGGGAGCGACACCGAGGGCTGCGATCCCGTTGCCAGTCCCGGTCTGGTACAGGGGCGACACTGAGGGTTGCGATCCATTGCCGGACACAGAAAAAGACAAAAAAAAAAAAAAAAAAAAAAAAAAAAAAAAAAAACTAATAGACTAAAAGGAGAAAGAAACGTTTATAGTTTTATAGTTGGAGGCTTCAACATTTCTCTCTTAGCAATGGATTGAACAACTAGACAGAAAATCAGCATGAATATAGAAGAAATGAACACCACCATCAACAATAGGATATAATCAATATTTGTGGAACACCCCATCAAACAACAGCAGGGCATTGTCAAGTGCCTATGGAACACATACCAAGACTGACCAAACCTTAGGCCATAAAACCTCAACAAATAAAAAATAATAGAAATCATATTGAGTGTGTTCTGCAGTCACAATGAAATCAAATTAGAAATCAATAACAACAACAACCTAAAAAAGGAGGAAAATCTGCACATTTGGAAATTAAACAATAATCCAAGGGCCGGCCCCGTGGCGCACTCGGGAGAGTGTGGCAATGGGAGCGCAGCAACGCTCCCGCCACGGGTTCGGATCCTATATAGGACTGGCCGGTGCTCTCACTGGCTGAGCACGGTGCGGGCGACACCACACCAAGGGTTGTGATCCCCTTACCAGTCACGAAAAAGACAAAAAAAAAAAAAAAATCCAAAAGTCAAAGAAGTCTTAAGGGAAATCATAATTATACTGAACTAAATGAAAATGAAAATACAACATATCAAAATTTATAGAACACAGCTAAAGCAGTGATTAGAGGGAAATTTACAGCACTAAATACTCATATTAGAAAGGAGAAAAAGTCTAAAATCAATCATCTAAGCTCCCATCTCAAGAGCCTAGAAAAAGAAGAGCAAAATAAACCCAAAGCAAGCAGAAGTGAGAAAATAATAAGAGGAAAAACCAATGAAATAGAAAACAAACAAAATAGAAAAAAATCAATGGAACAAAAGAGCTGGTTCTTTAAAAACATCAATAGAATTGACAACCTTCTAGCAAGGCTAACAAAGAAAAAAAGAGACAAAACCTATTGTTGATCTCAGGAAACAAACAGGAGTTATCACTACAGACCCTGCAGACATCAAAAGGATAATAATGGCATATCATAAGCAACTTTACACACATAAGTTTGACAATTTATACAAAAAGGAACAATTCCTAAAAAAGCACAAATTTATGCAACTCACTCAGTATAAAATAGATAATATGACTAACCCTATAACTATTAAGTAAATTGAATTTGAATATTTTTAAAAAGAAATTTCCAGGCCCAGATGGTTTCACTGGAGAATTCTACCAAATATTTAGAGAATTAATATCAATCCTATAAATCTCTTTCAGAAAATGGGTGAGGTACTCTTCCCAATTAATTATATGAAGCCAATATCACCCTCACACCAAAATCAGACAGCACAAAAAAGAATACCATCTTTATCAATATCCCACATGAATACTGTAGTGGATTGAATTATGTCCCCCCAAAACTCACTAAAGCTAGAATTGTATCCCCAAGTTTTATGTATTAGAAACTTGGTCCCCACTGTGACTGTTAAGAGGGTGAGAAATTCTATTATGGTAATTGAAAGGTGGAGCCTTGAAGAGGTGATTAGATTGTAGGATCATGCCTTAGGGAATGGATTAAAAATGGTGGTCAGGGGTGTGGTTCTGAGGGTTTTAAAAAGAGAGTGAATGAGAAGCTCTCTCTCTGCTCTCTCTGTTTCCACCATCTTGCAATGTGAGATCTCTGGTCACTGTCACCACCACCAAATGGACTTTGGACTTCCCAGCCACAGAAACTGTAAGCAATAAATTTCATTTTCTTTATAGATTACCCAGTTCCAAGTATTTTGTTATAAGCAATGGAAATGGACTAATACAAATACGGTGTAAAAATTCTTAATAAAATATTAGCAAAGAGAATTTTGCAATGTATAGAAAAAAATTATATACCATGTCCAAGTGGGGTTTATTCCAGGGAAGCAAGGCTTATTCAGTATTCACAAATCAATCAATGTTAAACATAGAGTTACCATATGACCAAGCAATTCCACTTCTAGGTATATGCCCAAGAGAAATGAAAACATATGTTCACACAAAAACTTGTGTTTTAATCTTAATAGAAGCATTACTCATAATACCCAAAAAGTGGAAACAACCCAAATGCCCATCACTAATTAACGGATAAATAAAATGCAGTATATCCATACGATGGAAAATTATTCAATGATAAAAAGAATGGTGTACTGACACATGCTACAACATGGATGAACTTTGAAAACATTATGATCAATGAAAGAAGCCAGTCACAAGAGGCCACATATTGCCTGATTCTGTCTGTACATGAAATCTTCAGAATAGGCAAATCTGTAGAGACAAACAGTAGATTAGTTGTTGCCTAGGGCTGTGGGAGGGGGACAGGGTGGGACGGAAAAGAGGAGGAACGGCTGTGTATGGGGTTTCATTTGGGGTTGGCAAAAATGTTCTAAAATTGATAGTGCTTATGGTCATAGAACTCAGTAAAAATACTAAAAACCATTGAAATGTACACTTTAAATGGGTGTGTTGTACAGTATGTTAATTGTATCTCAGGAAAACTTAAAAATCAGTTGATGTAATCTACTATATTAACAGGCTTAAGAAGAAAAATCACATGGTCATCAATTGATGAAAAAAAGCATTTGACAAAATTTAACACCCATTCATGATTTAAAAAAAAAAACTAAGAAAAATATGAACAGAGAGAAACTTTTCCAACTTCATAAAGAACACCTACAAAAAAACATCATCATAAGGTGAGAAACTTGAAGCTTTCCTGCTAAGATCGGGAACAAGGCAAGGATATCCCCCTCTCAGCGCTGCTAAAGAACTCTCAAAATGCAACAGGAAAAAAAATCCAATTAGAAAATGAGCAAAGACATGAAGAGTCACCTCACTGAAGAGTATGTACAGATGGCAAATAAGCACGTGAGAAGTGTTCAACGTCACTGGCATTAGGAAAATGCAAAGTAAAACTACGAGGTCACTATACACCTATCAGAATGGCTGAGAAAAAAACACTAGACGCTGGTGACGGTGGTGGGAGAGGGGTTCACTCATACATTGCTGATGGGAATGTGAAATGGTACAGCCACTCGAGAGCAGTTTCACAGTTTCTTCACTAAAATTGCAACGACCATACCACCCAGCAATTGCACACCTGGACATTAATCCCGGAAAAATGAGACCTCAGTCAGTCTGGGCTGTAAACAGTGGCCGCTCTCTGGAGAGGCTGACCTCCACACCCAACCTGCCCCGAGCTCAGGCCCACATCCACAGCCTCCTGCGCCCCAGCTCAGCACTGCCCGGCAACCCTGCGCTCACCGGGCCCTGCTTCCTGACGCCTTCCCTCTCTTTCTCACGTATTCCTTGTCTGATTCTCCCAAGCACATCCTAAGTGTTCCTGTTGGCACCTGGTCACCACCTGTCACACAGGTGACTGGAGCACCCCAGTCCACAGCACGTCGGGGGACCCCAGCACCCCCGTCTCTGGCTGAACGTCCCACGGACCCACAGCCGCAGCCGGGTTTTGCCCTATTGGGCCCCACGTGCCTGCCCGGCTGGGGCCATCTGGTGTTCACCCGAGGACCCCACAGACAGCACCCAGCCCTGCTGGGCCGGGCCCACCTCCGGCTGGGTTCGGCGGGAAAGACCCCGTAGTGAGCGGGAGAGGACCCCGGGGAGGCCGCGTCTCAGCAGCCCCGCCACCTACAGGCGGCTGCGCCCAGACCTCCTTTCTGAGCAAGACTCACACCGCATTGACCAAGCTGTCGCCAAATTTTAGAAAGAAAAAACTGATGATTGTGGCATTTTCTGGGGGGGGAAATTGATGGTTCAGACCCAGTAGAATCTCGTCTTCACATCCCAGTCTACGCCGTCGTCTCGGATGCTGCCCGCCCCCCTTCCGCTCCCCCAACACCTGCCCGGGCTGCGCTCCTCGCCCCAAGGTGCTCCTCCCGCACGTGTGCCCAGGGCGTGGTGGACACCGCTTGTCGGGAAGACAGCTCTGCGTGCAAGGGTGGCCAGAGGCCAAGGCACAGCCACAGGCCTGGGCACTGGGCGTGGCCCTGACTCCTGCCCCTCCTGGGGAGGGGACGCGCTTCTACCTATGGGCCCTTCCTCACTTGGCTCACAGGGGTGTGGCTTGTCCGCAGAGGCGGGGCCGTGGCTGTGTCAGTGGCGTTTGATGCACACCTTCCAGTTCATGAAGCCCAGGGAGGGTGCAGGCGGAGCCCTGGGGCCAAGACGGCCTGAGGAGGCCCCCTCGGTGGTCAGCCTCCTCTTCAACCCGCCCTGGGCCGAGGGCAGCACAGCCCGCTCCCAGCTCCCTGGCGCCCCCGCGCAGCAGAGGCCTCTCCCACTCGACCCCGGGGCAGGTTTGCTCCCTGTTGTACGGCTGTGCTGGTAGCTGTCCTTCGCCCATCCTGCAGACCAGTTTGGGAACTGTCTACCCTGCTCCGAAAAATGCGAGGGCAGGTGGCAGCGGGCAGCCGGGCTGAGCCCGCAGGCGCCTCGCGCTGTGCCTGCAGCGGCTGCGGGCCGGACTCGCACAGACCCCACCGCCGCGTGGCTGGCAGCCCCGCGGGTGCCCAGTGCGCGGGCCACGTCGAGAACAGCCGCTCTCTGTGGGGGCACAAGGGGCTGCGCCGTGCAAGGCACCGGGAAATGACCCCGCGAGAACCACCTAGCAGGACAACTGCAAACCATGACAGAGTCCTTCACCAAAACTCCGGAAAACCCAACAACCAGCGAGCGAGGTGGCGCAGCCGCCGCCCAGAGGAGGTAAGAGATCTGGTGTGTGGAGTCTCCTCCCATGTTTCCAGCCTACAGGAAAAGCGCACACAGGATGGTCCCCTCCTCCGGCTGCCTCCTTAATGGATTCCAGCCTTTAGGTACTCCTCCCACCTTCCTGGTATCTCTTGTCTCCACCTTTTCCCCGCAGTTAAAAGACTCTCTCTTCCCTCTCCCAAGAGCCTCATCCTCACCTGTGGAAAGGTGACCCTCAAGCTCTCCTCTGTGGCCCAGGCCACTGTGTCCAGCCACCTTCTTGTCTCCCTGGACTCAAAGGTGCAAAAATGCCCCCCACAGTCTTGAAGGCCCTTTCCCAGTGCCTCTGTGGCTGATCCTACCATCCATCCAAGGTACACCGATCCCAACTGGGGGTCACACATACACAATTCGCTTTCACCCTGCAGATTCATCCCCACACAGTGCCCCTCCCCTGCCCTGGCCAGGCTCAGCAGATAGGACTCAGCAGTGTCTTTCTTGAGCCCCCTAGGTATTCCCCACCACCCAGACACAGTGATCTTTCCATAACATACATCTGACCACATGGCCTCCAGCTTAAAACCTTATCTTACCACCTGCCACTCCAGCATATCACAAAGACCCAGCTGTCTCAGGTGTGGATACTGCTGGGTCTCCAGCAACAGCCAGGGCCTCCCTCTTCCTGGTAATTCCTGATGTCCCTAGACTTCAGCCAACCCTGAAGGGTCTTGGTCACCTCAGAGAACAACAGCAGTATCTGCATTTGCTTTTCATCATTGTAATAAAACCTCAATGCTCCTTAGTCAACCCCCACTTTACACCTGATGTGAATAACTGCACTCAAGAGTTTGTACACTAAATCTGCAATAAGAAGCAGTTTTTGTGCAACCCTTTACAGCCTACCCAGAGCTTTCACCTCTGTTTTCAGATTTCCTTTTCATTAGGTCTTACATGAATGCTGGTATCACCAGATGCATTCGGCTCCCAGGCTCCCCTCTCTGGCCCGCCCTGGCCCGGGGCCCTACACAGCTCAGGGCAGCCAGCCAGCAAACCTCAGGGAGTGGCATTTCCTAGACGGTTTAGGTAGATAGCAACTTTCCACACTGCTAACAAGCCTCCTATTTGCTTTTCCTCAGAATCACCTACCTAAATCTATTTGTTGTAGAACTGTCGCGTTGGGCTGCAGGTGCTCTCAAAGAGTGTGGCAGCTTTACAAGCAACAGGATGCCAGGCCCCAGGGCTCCGATTCACCCTATGGGGTGGGAGCACCGACAGCTAGTCCTGAGCCCCTGGCCCGGGCTCTGTAAACCCAAAATGTCCACACACAGGACGCCTGTGCTTAACGTCTATGTCCTTGAAAAGAACTAGCTACATGAAAGTCCATTTATGTCTCTGTGTGTGACCAGAGTGAAGAGAAGCGGCTTTGAGGGATTTAATGTTTTCGCCCCAGTTGCATTCCAAAGACGTGCCTGACTACCCCGCTCATGCGTGTGAAGCCCAGCGGGGGGCACACCCGCCCCAGGGTCAAGCAGAACACCCACCGTCAGAACATCTCCAAGCTCCCCTCCTAAGGACCCCCAGCGCGCCGCGCCCGGGACAGCTCCGTCCTGGCGGCCAGCGCGGCGGGGGTCTCAGAGCAGAGGCCGGGGCTACTGCCAGGGCGAGCTCCCCGCTCACTCACCGTGCTTGCTGACCTGCCCGCGCCCCCCCGCCCCAGCGGGGCGCTGCCGTCTTACCTGAGGGCCCGGGGCTCCTCCCCGCAGAGTGCGGAAGGCGCGGAAGGCTGAGTGCAGCACAGGGCCTGCGCCGCGAGCTCTGAGCCGCCCCGTGCCCTGCCCGGTCCCCGGCCACGCCCCCACCCCGGGGCGGCGGGCAGGACTGGGGCGGGGCGGCCTTGGCCCACCGGCTGCGGCCCCGGAAAGCTGGCTGTGGCCGGAGCCAGAGCCGCCTCCAGCGCCTCTGAAGGCTGGCTGCCGGCTTCACACTCTGCTGCGTCGGGGAGAACGTGCACTCAGTCAATGTTCTGCTCTGCGTCTTGACAGTTCTCCGTGAGAGCTGATAAATTTGCCCGGTTTCTCCTCGCCTGTCCTCCCTCCAGTCCAGGGCCTTAGCCAAGGTCACACTGTGGAAAGCGCCCTCTCACACGACACACACTCAGACACACACAGACCCCACAGAGATGCACAAACTACGCCGAGACACACACAGAGACAAATACACACACGGACAGACACAGACATACACACAGAGTGTTCTTTGTGTAGCAGTTAAGTGTTTGGGGTGGGATCAACCCCACACCCCAGCTGCAAGAACCGGCCCTGTGCGACCTTAATTATGGAGGAAATCCCACTTCCTCGCCAAAGACTGGCTCAAAGAACCAGATCTACATGTCCCAGCCTTGAGTGCAGCTGGGGGGACAACAAAGCCCTCAAGGAGCAGGACAGAGTCTCAGAGACTGAGTACCCACACCTGGGCAAAACTACTCTCTGTCTCCGGGCTCCTTAGTTACGGCTAGTCAGTCCTATTGGTTGTTGAAGATAGGTCCAGATGGGGTTCCCCCCTGGCAGCTAAGACCGAGCACTGAATGCAGATGGCAACACTGGAAGGCTGCCAAAACCCAGCGGTGGCCCGAGGTGCCATGACAAGGGGCTGGATTTCTTCAGTCACAAGTGATTGGGTCCAATCTCAGAAATGTAGTGGTTTCTGCTGAGCTGGGCAAGAAGATTTGGGTCTAAAACAAGATAAGACCATAGATATGATTTTTCTGGGATGGCTCTGGAAATTCCTAAAGGAAATTCCAAAAATACAGGCTCCCTAAATGTTTTTGGCAAATAGAAGCATCATTGGCAGACAAGAAGGCCAAAGGCAGTTATTTTGAAATACAGAACACTTGAATGTGTAAATTCTGCCATATCTGTAATAGAACCCCTTTGCTTTTTTTTTTTTTTTTTGCAGTGGTGGGTTTTGTGCAGACGCGTGTGCATATTTTATGTGTTTGGGGGTGACCCAATGAAGGCACGCCTGGCCTCTCCCCTCGACGGAGTGCGGTTCAGGGGAGGGGCGGTCCAGTAAGGTCAGACAATCTCAGAGTTGGGCAGGCCTGGGTAGCGGCCCAGGGAAAAGCTGCCTCCCCCAACCACAGCAGCCAGGGAGAAGAAAGCAATTCCTTTCTCAGCCCTCCAGCCCTCTGCAGCTGCCCTTTAGAAATCCCTCCCCCATGGGTCCCCATGGCCACCCACTGTGCAGGCCTCTGCAGTCCTCAGCCCCTGCTTACTCTGACTGCATGGCTCACAGGTCCTACTCACCCACTCCTGCCCATAAGTGGCTTGGCACAGCATACCTGTGCGCAGACCGTCAAGAGATGGCCAGGGAGGCTTCCTCCTCCCTCTTGGCCCAGGGCAGAGTAAACTCAGTGTCCAGCCAATGGTCCTGAGAAAGGGAAAAAAATCCATGCCAACTCACATGGGTTCTCTTTATCTACTGCTGTGTAACAAACCACTCCAAGTTTAGTGGCAAAAATAGCAAGCACTTTACAACACCAAAAGCATAATTCATAAAGAACAAACTGGTACACTAGACTTAATCAAAATTTAAAACTTTGGCTCTATGAAAGACTCTGTTAAGAGGATGAAGACAAATCACATACTGGGAGAAAATATTTGCAAGAACATTCTGACAAGAACTTTATCCAGAATGTTTAAGAACTCTAAAACTGAACACTTAGAAACCAACCCAATTAAAAATGGGCAAAAGGTCTGAGCGGACACTACACTGAAGAAGATATACAGATGACAAATAAGCATATGAAAAGACACTCAATATCACTTGTCATTAGAGAAATGCAAATTAAAACAACAGTGAGATACTGCTGAGAGTGGCTGAAATCCAGAAAAGTGCAATATCAAATGCTGGTGAGGAGCGCAGAGCAATAGGGACTCTGTTCACTGCTGGTGTGAATGCAGCAGGCTCACCACTTTGCAAGACAGCATGGCACTTTCTTATAAAGTTAAACATACACTTACCGTATGACTCAGAAATAACTCTCCTAGGCATTACCTAACCGATTTAAAGACTTATGTCCACACAAAACCTGCATGCAAATGCTGATAGCAGCTTTATTCATAATTTCCAAAAACCAAAAGTAACCAAGATGTCCTTCAGTAAGTGAATAGATGAACAAATTGTGGATTAAATACAAGAGTATTATTCAGGAATAAAAAGGAACGAGCTATTAATTTACACACCAACATGGAGGTATCATAGATGCATTTTAATAAGTGAAAGAAGCCAGATCAAAAAGGCTACGTGCTGTATGATTCTGTTCATATGACATTCAGGAAATGGCCAAAATGGTAGGGATGGGAAACAGAGCCGTGGTTGCCAAGGGTTTAGGGAGGAAAACGTGTTTGACCAGGGGAATCACTGGAGAGTCTTTAGGTGATGGAGCTAATCTGTGTGGTACCATGGTGGCAGATACACGATTCTACACATTTGTCAAAAACCAGAGAACTCTAGTACAAAGAGTGAACCTTAATGTATGCAAATAAAAAAATCAACCAAGAGGTCAAGAGATTTCAGGATAGAATGTAGACTCTGACCAAAGAATGTTCGTGTGTTACAAATATATGACATAACCTCACTGAAGGTCATTGGAGAAAAAGGTGCTGACCTAAGTAACTTTGGGAGCACTGTTTTCACTGGAAACTGTAAGACAGATAACAAAAGGAACTGAATGTAAGATGTAAGCACTGTGTTCTAGCTGCTAGCACTGTTTCTCGTGGGGGTATGGTTTGACAATTCTGAAACTGCCATACGTGCTGATGAGAATTTAACAAATGGATAAATGGAGAGCAGATGCTGGGAAAAACCAGCAAGCATTTGATCATGTTCCCAGATTCTGTGGGTCTGGAATTCAGAAAGACAGTGGGAACAGCTTGTCTGTGCCCCAAGACAGCCAGGGCAATGTGAAGGCAGAAGTGACGTGGGTCTAGGAGCTGAGACATCTGGAGCTGCACTTGCTTGCTCTGGAGTGGGTCTGAAGGCTCCACCATGTGGCCTCTGTGCTGACTCCTGGACTTCCTCACAGCATGGCTGCTGGGGCTCAGGAGATGGGAACTGGAAGCCACCCGTTCTGTAAAGCCTGTGTGCAGGATGGGCAGGCATCACTTCCTCTATGTCCCATTGGCCAAGCAGTCACAGAACCAGGTTTAAGGGAACAACACAGAGACCAGTTCTCGATGGGAGGATGTCAAAGAACATTGGGCCCATGTTTTAAAACTCCCACAGACTACACCCTAGCTGAGGATGCAGGAACTGAACAAGGAAGCCTAGATGCTAGCAGTGGGAGGGACCCTGGACTTAAATACTGCACTTTAAAGGAATTTTAAAGTGTGATGAGCTGTGGAGCCACAGGAATTCTCATTAGTTGGGATGCAAGATGGTGCAGTCACTTTGTAGGACAGTTTGGCAGTTTCTTACAAAGCTAAAACACTCTTACAATACATCCCACAATCAGTCTCCTTGGTACTTACCTAAATGAGATGAAAAATTATGTCCACACAAAAACCTGCACACAGCTCTATTCATAACTGCCAAAACTTGGAAGCAACCAAGATGTACGTCAGTAGGATGGATAAACATACTCTAGTAAAATGTATACTGAGAAGTTAAAACAAAAGAAAACATACTCTGGTACACGCAGACAATGAATACTACTTATTCAGTGCTGTAAAGAAATGAATGATCAAGCCATGACAAGACATGAAGGAACCTTAAATACATACTACTAAGTGAAAGAAGCCAGTCTGAGAAGGCTACACACTCTATGATTCCAACTATATGACATTCTAAAAAAGACAAAACTATGGAGACAATACAAAGATTGCTAGTGGTTGGCAGGGGTTGGGGGAGGGAGGGATGAGCGGGTGCAGCAGAGAGGATTTCAGGGCAGTGAGACTACTCTGTATGATACTATGATGGTGGATACCCATCATCACACGTGAATCTGATGTAGACTATGGGCTCCAGGTGATGATGTGTCACTGGAGGTCATCAATTGTAACAAATGCACCACCCTGAAAGGGGATGTGGACAGTGTGGGTGGACAGGGGCGGATTCATATGGAAAATCTGTACCTTCTGATCGTTTTGCTGTGAGCCCACAACTGCTCTAATCAATGATGTCTATTTTTCTTCAAATGAGCTAGAGGGAAATAAGAAGTCCTAGTTATGTATAGGGAAAGAAATAAAAAACCTTTGAAAAGTGGCTGCATGGGAGGACACTCCAGGGCCGGCTCAGGAATAAAGATGATGTACAGGCATCCTCCTCAGGGGCGTGTCCTGAAGGGCAGGTTCTGTGGCCTGGAGGGGAGGCAGGTGTCGGTGTCAGGGAGGGCGCCTGGGAGGAAGCATGGGGTCCCGATGGATGTGATGAGGGGTGATGAGTGATGACGGAGAGTGATGAGGGCACCTGCTCTCAGGCAAGCCCCTGAATTCCACTCTGTCTCCCCACGAGGTTTTCGGGAAAGTTCTTAGGGATCCTGAGGTGTGTGGGGGCAGGGGAGGGCTGGCTCTGGGTGATTGGGACACCAGAGGTTGGGGATAAACACAGTGATGGCACGTGTGACCCTGGACCCTGTTGTCTCTTTCTCTGCACACTGGGTGAGTTGGGAGTGTGGGTTCAGAGTTCTGTTCACCTCCAGGAGAACTGGAGCCGGGTGCACCCTGTCCGGCCTGCCATGGAGTGGCACAGCCCTCAGTTCGCGTCCTGGTGTCTCAGGAAAGCCATCTCACTGGCACTCAGAGACCCAGCTTGGGTGAAAGACCTGCGATCCTGTGCAGCTAGTTTCCAGACATGATGGCATCCTTCAATTTTTAAAGTGCAGACATTGAGGAGTGAGACCCCAGCGACCCAGGTTAGGATTCAATGGCCACACTGGCTGCCAGCAGGCCTGGCCCTTTCTGGTGTCATTGGCCACCGCAGCATGCCCCTGGCGGTGACCAGGGATGGCCCAGGGCCCAGACCTCCTACTTTCCGGTGGGATCCCAGGGCAGGCCTTTCAGGGCCTTCCTTGTTTCTTTCTCGGGGGCCCAGCGTCCTCCGCTCCCACCCTCACTGTGGCTCCCTGCTGCGTGTGTGCATGCATGTGTATGTATGTGTGCATGTGTGTGCCGTCCATCATACCCCTCACCCAGGAGGGGGGGTGCCAAGACACACGCCACACTCGGCTGTGCCCATGCCAGCCAGCGAGCATCCCACCCTCGGGCCTGCTCCTCTGTGGGGTCCTGCATGTCAGGCAATGACTAGGATATCACTGCATCAAAACATTATTGTCCCTCAGGGGAAGGAGGGGACCCAGGCCCTGGCACTCCCACCAGTGTGCATGGTGCGGGAAGCACCCAGCCACAGGTGCTTTCCCAGGGACAAGGTAACGCCAAATGCCTATGGCCACCATGATGTGCCAGCAAGAGCCAGTGCAGGAGGCCAAGGACACTCTGGCCCTGTCGCCCCAGCGGAGCTTGGGAGGTTCCTAGTGACGAGACGCGCCTTAGCAAAGAGTTTTGCTGTGAAGTGTGCATTTCCCTACACAAAAATGAGTGATTAATCAGGCTTATGTTAATGCTAAGAACGAGAACTAGGAAGGATCACAAGACCCCGGGCCACAGGGCAGAGTTAAACTCCAAGGAATGTCAAACGCACTGCTGCTTTGGTGGGTTAATCCTGTGTGGAGGGGACACTGCAGTCCACATGTGAACAGTCAGGCTGTGAGGTGGGCCCAGGTGTCCCAGGGCTCAGGGAGCCCATTGCTCCACTAAGTTGATTCATAGCAACTCAAGGGGGATTTCACAATGACCTTCGGCATTTCAGAAAGGAATGTCATGCCCCAGACTTATCCCTTCGCTTCCCCAAATGAGGGTGTTTTATTTTTTGTTGTTTTTTTGCAAGTCAAGACAGCTCACAGCGCAGGGACTTAGGAAGCACTCTGTTATTCCTGGATGCTGGCTGTGTGGGAGGGTGAGCCCTGAAAGCCTGCAGCATCCAGTGGTCACGGTAATGCCGGCAGCCATCCTCGCTGATGAGTGAAAACTGCCGGGCAGCGTGGTTTACTGGTGGACTTGCCCACATACTGCTGCCCATCCTCTCCTGCTCAAACAGCCACTCAGGCAGGTGTGTCTGCTTACAGATGTCGAGCCTTCCAGAAGTGGGCCTGCCAGATTTTGACCCAGCCAAGGCCTCGTGAAGTGCCTTCCAGGGACAACAGAGCCAGAGGACACTTCTGAGGTCCTAGATCCAGCTGCAGAGTGGGGGATGGCCCACTCCCTGCCCACCTCACAGTCCTCCACACTGGGGTCTGCGTGCACTGGCTTGATCCCAGGGCAGAGACACGTGTGTGGGACCCCACTGCAGTTCAAGGAGCTTGCATGTGGGCTCAGGAAGGAGAAGCAGCTGCAGAGCAGATAACACACAGGTGAGGGTCACGCGGGCTGTGCACAAAGATGAGAAGGTAACTGCTGAGCAGGCAGGCAGCAGCAGAGGCAGTACCAGGCCTGCCCCTCGAGCAAGTCCCAGAGGAGGGGGACAGTCACCCCTCAGGTACAATGTTGGGGACCACCTATGCAGAGCAAGCCAGAAGCACAGTATGAAGGTCTTGTAAATCTGGGCAGGACTGCAGCTCCGCACACGTTGCAAGTGCACATCCCACTGCCAGTAAGAAAAAACTGCCTAATCAATCCACAGTCAGCAGGTGGAACCTCCCAACACAATTAAGGAGTCTTTGTCAGTGTGACTCTAGCACAGCTGGGTCTGTCCTTCCTACAGTTCCCCTTTAATAGGGTCTGCTGCACAAATTTTGACCTACCAAAGTGAGCCATTACTTGAGGGTTAGTGAGTTTAAGAATTCCTGAGAGTGAAGAGTCAGACTGAAGACGACATGTCCCTGTTCAGAGTCCTCTTGGGCAAAGATGAAGAAGCCATTACTGTGAAAAGCAAAGCCCCTCTTTTTTATTCCTTTTGAGTAGGAATAGAGTGGTATAAGAGAAGGAAATAGACGATCCTCCAGTAATCCTGAAGTTTAAAAAAAAGAAAAAGAAAAGGAACTCAGAGGAGTATGTCTTAGGCAATTGCTCCTGACACTACAAGAAAAAGCAGAAGCGTGACTGTCGCAACACTGTGTCCCACACCTCTGCTGTGGCTTAGTGTGTCCTCTCTCCAGAGCAGCAGTTTTAGTCTTGGGACCCTTTTATACACTTAAGAGCTTACAGGATTCTCAGTAATTTCTATCTGGGTTGTATCTATCAACAGTTACCACACTGACAATTAAAACTGAAAATATTTAATACATTTAAGATAACCCATTACTTGCGAACATGAATATAATCTTGAAATTTTTCTGAAGCAGAAAACCGCAGTGAGAAGAATGGCACTGACTGACATTCCTCTCTTCACCGTCCGCCTTAATAGAAGACAGCTGGGTTCTCATTTCCACTTCTGCGGGCCACATATTGTGGTATGTTTTGGTAGAAGGATGTGAAGAAAATCTGGCCTCATGCAGATACTTAGTTGGAAAGGGAGGACCTTGTGGACGTCCTGAAAGGGATTCAAGAACCCCCGTTGTCCTCGGACAAGACTTTGAGAAGCGCAGTTCTAGAGGCAGAATACATCTGCCGGTCCACTGATTTTGGGGTTGGCCACATGGCTGGCTTTGGCCAACAGAATGTGGGTGAAAGTGACTGTGTGGTTCTGCCCTCCTGCACCTGTGTCATCACCATGATGAGACGTGCCCAGGTCCACAAGAGAGGCCTGTGAGCACAGCCCTACCTAACCTGAAGTCCAGAGCATCCAGCCAAGGTCAGCCATGCCATGAGCATGAGAAATAGATGTTGCTTCTTGCATGTCCCTGACTTTGGGGGTAATTTTGTTATGCAGCAAAAGCTGACAACAAAAGAGTTAGTGGTTGAGAAAAAAAAAAAAAGAAATACCATGCCGCTTATGGAAACTTTGAGCCAAGGTGAAAAATAAGACTAGATCTTGACACTCGACTATTTGGATATGGGTAATTTCCCAGAAAAAAACTTTCACTCTTTAGATCTTCTATGCCAGTGCTAAACATTCTGTCCCTGTATAAAGAAACTGTCTCCCAACATGAAATACATACTTTTGCCTTGATCTGGTACCATTTAAGTCAAGTTCTAGTGCACTAGACCTGTCAGCCAATGTTCCTACCCGGTTCTCAGTTCCTCCCTTTGCAGAGTTTACTATACACAAGCAGCTCAAAACCTGCCCTGTGGCCAACTGAACCAAAGGCACCAGTGAGCCCAGGCCACGGGAACAGGAACAATACTGCAAATGGACGGGCTGGGTAGGAGGTCAGAGGCGGGGACTCTGAAGCTCTTGGGCCCCACAGTCCCTGATACCAGTTGTTCCCCTGGGAACCTTCCATTCTCCTAATGATCTGTCCTTTGTCACCTGAGTTTGCTTTTGGTAACCAAGAAAGTCTAAATTAGACTGGAATGGATAAACTATTGATGTATCAAAGACAATTTTTTATTGTAGCATGTCCACCAGTACTAGTCTAACTGGTTAAGAAAGCTCAGCTTACAGTTTTGTGACAGATGTTTTATTTATAGGGAATTAAAATGTAGACACAAACATCATATATAGTACACTTTCCATGATAGAAGTTATGATACTGTTCACAGAAAGGCCTCCATTCAAATTACATAATGCATATGCTGAAATGGCACACCTGGGGAGAAGAGGGAGAACTAAATGGCCTTTTTGTTTTTCGTTTTGGCTTAAATACCCTCTGGATGCATTCAAGTAATACTGATCATTTAATGTTCAAAAAGCTTTTAATAAACAAAATTAGCTGAAATATTTATAATATGATTTAATTGTTGCACAGTATTTCCAATATACAAGCAAGATGATTCACGACACTTGAAAGGAAGAAAAAAATCTATTGCACCCACAAGTAAAAAGGCTTTATTCATTTTTAGGATGCTGCAATTCAGTATTTATATAAACATTTACACACTTTAGTAAACACAGAGTCCTACATGTAATGCAGCATTATGGGTGAGAAGACTCTTAAGTCCCAAAAATAAACGTCAAGCGACCACTCAGTGCTCCACGAGCACAGGCTGGTCACACAGCCCCTGTCTCTCTGCCCCCACCTCCCACACATTTCGAGGACTGCTATTTCTCAGCAGACACACCAGGCACTCTGCCCTCTTGCTCAGGCTCTCGTTTTGTGATGGCATTTCTGCATCTTAGTGTCCTGTTAAATAATCTTGTGTGGAATCTGAAGCAAATGAATCCACATCCTCATTATCCGAGTCATCACTGCTGTCATCGGCAGCTGGCTCTCCTGTGAGGGCTATGCGAGCGTAATCATCTGTGTCTATGGATTTGCAAAAGTGGATGGCATATTTCAGCTTCTCCTCTAGCACCTGTTTACAGGAATACCTGGGTAACTTCAGCAAAAAGAAACAGGTGTAGGATTCAGGAAGGAAGTGGTCAGGAGGGTTGTATTTATCCAATACCTGTTTATGAAAAATATTAAATAATCAGAGACTAGGTATGAGGATAGTTAAAACTGCAAGTCTATTTTATCGTGTTTGTTAGACTCTTAAGTCTTACAGAAATTATCATATTTTTGGCTAAGAATAACAAAATACCAGAAAACATATAATCTAGCCAATTTTAGAAATAAAAAGGAGCACTCATTCCTAGGACTTGCAGTAAAAACTAGCAATTAGTTATCGTGTTATAATATGACCTTGTTTACTCATGATCCTGTGAAGAGGACTCCACGGCTCCACCCCCTTGTTGGCATGGCTGGGACCCCCGCCTGGCTGGTGTCTGGCCTGGGGCGAGTGGGCAGTGAGCTCAGCAGCACTTGCCCACGTGGGGAAGTTCTCTGTGAGCCCACTGGCCCACTTCCAGCCACTACAAATTAAGATACTAGGGAGAAGCAAGAATTATGGACAAAAACTAGGAATTACCTACCCTTTGAGAGAAAAACTACATGTGCTCTCAAAGATCTCCCTGAAAGATGGATACTTTTCTAACCCTGCTGAGAAACATGGGTCAGGCTGTGCTTGGGAAGGAGCCGTACCCCAATTCTTCCAAGCATGATGGGGAGAGTGGACCCACCGCCCGACCCATCACCCCCAAAGTATTGCTACCAGGGTCCCAGAAGAGAGTGAGGTGTTAGGTCACTTTACCTCAGTGACCCAGCAGGTGCTTATTTCTGACCACAAATTAGAACCCAAAGCAAAACTCTTGTTCTCAATTTGATGAGTGGTTTCATTTTTCTCAGTAAGGAGCATACGACTTGGTGATACACCTGATTCAACATGTGTGCTCAAAATCTAGAACATGCTGACATAATAGCAGTATGTTCTGGTGGTGGTCAGGTAAGTTTTAAAAAAGTAGGCAGTCGGGCCAACCCATGGCTCATTCAGGAGAGTGCGGTGCTGATAACACCAAGGCCACAGGTTCGGATCCTATATAGGGATGGCCAGTTGGCTCACTGGCTGAGCGTGGTGCTGACAACACCAAGCCAAGGGTTGAGATCCCATTACCGGTCATCTTTTATTTAAAAAAAAAAAAAATGTAGGCAGTGGTACCTAAGATCTATAACCATAAAATCTAAGCCATCAATCAGAAAATTTGAGTGTTTTCCATTTTCGTTTCTATGAAGACATGAGAGACTCATTTTTCAATCTGCTGTAGGTTCATGTGTCAGAAGCATGTCATTGTCAGCTGGTGTCAGCCCAGCACTCCAGGTGCCTACCTGGATGACAAAGTCTCTGCCCCGGAAGTCAGCGATGGTCCTGGGCAGCCTTGTCCGGCCCCACACAAAGCGGAGGAAAAGGGAGCGCTCTGTGTTGGAGAAGGACTCCATCACCTCCCAGAACCACTGGATCAGGGGTGCAGAAGGTTCAATCCCTTTATACGTTGCCACCGACTTCAAAAGATGCAGTGGGATGTCCGGGCTGCCACACACCTGTGGGAGGACACTCCATCAGGGCTGGCGACTCTTCCAACGCCTTTCATTTCAGCAAGGATCTACACTTCTTTCTCTCACCTGTCCTGGGTGCCCGGGTGGACAACCTCATGTGGGGATGGGTATGTCCACACGCATGGACATATCTTAGATTTCCAAATGTAAGTTTTAACTAAGACATTAACTAGTGACACTGATCAGTGGGTTCCAGGGAAGCACCATGTGGGAGTCACATACCATTGTCTCCAGCTCATATCCAGTGAACAGAGAAAGGAGGGGGACGGGCACGACACGGGCCATTCCTTCCCGAACGGCAGCCACCTGCTCATCAAATTCATGGAGTCTGAAAGAAAAAGCTCACTTTACTCCCTGTCTTTGGTGCTCACACCAAGCCTCGCCACACAGCATTGTGGCCGCACACTCCCCACTGGAAAGATAGGGAAGAGTGGCTCCTGATGAGCCACACTGTGCTCTGCAGATGGCTGTGACAGAGCTTCTCCAAATACCGACTTCACCTAGCCTTGCAGACAGAATGTAACCCTAATGACCAACAATTCTCAGCATCCACTGGACACCCAGGAAGGACCAGAGCCAGATGCTGCAGAATCTGGATGGTAGAGAGCATATTTGTCTGCCCCAGGCCCGGGACACCATGCTGATCGCAGGACAGACGCTGTGTTACTGCAGGGTTGGGACTCCAAGGCAGACATGACACCAGGCACAGAACAGCCCAGGACAGCTGCCAGGACCAAGCCCAAGCACAGCCCAGCAAGCAAAGCCCACCTGGCATGTGGGGTTTCGTCCAGACACCTCACAGGTGCTTTTGGAGGACACAGGATGTCGGGACGATGGAAGCCATGACCTGCCTTGCAGCAGCAACCACACCATGCCTGACCCAGGGCGCCTGAAGGCCATGCACACTCAGACCTGGCAGAGGCTGTTCTGTGCCTTGCACACAGCCAGGAAGGGTCCAAGACAACTCCAGACACAGCCCTGTCCCAGGAGAGCTCCAGAGAACACACAGAGAGTGGAAATGGGCCCTGCGGCCTTTGCGTAGTCAGTCCCCAAAAGGGTGGATTTTATTTACCTCAGAAGTCTAGTTGAGCCAGTAATTTCAGGCTAGAATAATAAATACTCTGACCCTGATCACAAAATAAGCATCGTAACTACAATCAGCAATAGCTGGAGCCAAATCCACTAGCATTTTACTGTATATGACACTTCTGAAACACATAGATCTACAAGCAGCCATTTTCTGCTACTTTTGTTATTTATTAAGTCAAAGCAACTGAGGACAGATGGCCACGAACCTATAGTTTATTGCCAGTCGGACATACTCGGCGCGGTTGTCCAGGGTGATGTGCATGTGCTTGGAGCTCAGCTGCACGTCCTGACCACTGGCGCTGGGCACCGCAAAGGGCAGGCTCATGGCCTCAAACTCCTCCGAAGTGGCCTCATTGTCGCGGATGTACATGAGCCCAGGAATAAAATCTTTATCGACCTTTCAAGGAAAAGAGAGCCCACATGTTGAATCAGGGCTGTCCCCACGTGGCAGGCACACCAGGTGCATGGGCCCCGGTCTGCATCTGCGTGCACTGCACGCATCAAGAAATAGAGAAAGCAGCAGCAAGGCAGAGCTTCACCAAGGAGCTGAGGAGAGAATTCAGAATTCTAAACTGCTGAGAAAGCAGCAGCAACCGGCTCGTGCCAGCTCCTTCACTGTGCCCCGAAGGGCAGGGCAACTCGGGGCTGCCGAGAGCTCAGCTTCTCCCCAGGAAGGACAGTGAGCTTTCTTATCTGACCAGGCTGTGTATGCTCTAAAGCTCCACAGAGTAGATGGCCTGCCGAGTTTCAGAAATGAACCAGCCTCATGTCCACTTAAAGGTAGTCGGCGGGCAGCAGACTCAGCATCACCCAGGAGTGCGGACCAGGCCAGACCTCAGGGGACCCCCACTGCTGGACAAGTTACCTCGCTGAGGTCTGCGATGGTGAGACTCATCCCAGCCAGCTGCTTCCAGACGGGCTCAGCGAGGTTGAGGCTCAGGGGGCTCCCGGTCCGGATGGCGATGCCCAACAACACACCTGACCACCAAGCACAAGGGACAGGGACAAGTGAAACCCCACGGGGAACACTAGCTTCACGCTGAGGCCTCAGTGCCTTCTACACCAACAACACCCAAGTCCACAGACCTGGGTCCATCCTCAAAACTGTTCCCTACGCTAAAGTTCTTGTTTCTTTTTGTTCCTATGACACAAGTCTCTAACTCTTCACATTCTTTCTACACACAGGCGTAAGCCACACAAAGGCCAATTCTTGTTCCTCTGATGGCAAAGCAAAGAGCTGGAGCTTCTCCCAAGTGGTGGGTGTTCTGCTGGGGAGGTGCAGGCAGTGCTGCACTGACCCTTAACCAAACAGGGAGAGACTGGCCAACTGCTGAGCACCCAATCCCCACATATCCTGAGTTTCACAAACAGTTAAGATGCAGAAACAGTACTCCAGATTCCCCTGACTGCCAAAGACATATTCCAGTCCCTAGCATGCAGCCTCGGACTGCCTGGCTGTGTAAGTCTCACCACTGTGCCAGGATCAGACACTGCACAACTCCCAACAGCTCACCACTACCAAGCCCTCAATGCTAGACAGGAAGTCAACCACAGCACCTTCCCACTTCCATAATGTTGGTGAAACATAAAATAAATGCTAGAAATTATTTTCACTGGTAAGAATCTCAAAAGTTAAAAATAGATATTCAAAATATCTACCATCACTCCCAAAACAGAGAGCAGACACTAAACTAACTCATGAGTGGGCATGAACCACATCAATACAACCAAGCAACTGAGAAGACCCACCCAAGAAGCGGAGCATGCTGCTGTGCACGGGTGCCCTGGCGGCAGGGTTGAACAGGTAGCAGTCTCGGTTGGCCCCAGACTCATCCCTGCCGTTGGGTGTCACAATCAGCAGGGGGGTGAGTCCATTCTGCAGCTCCTCACAGATCTCTGCTATGGACTCGCTGTAGCCGCCCCCACAGTCATCCACAGATTCACCTGGAGGGAAGGGAGAATCAGCCCACGCAGGCCACCCCACCAACACTCGTGCCCTCTGCCCACCCACTGCAGGCTCACAGTCTTTGCCTCCTGGGGCCAGAGGCACTCCAGTGCCCACCAAGTCCTCACCCACAAACTTGACTTTCCAGACACGGTGAGGGAGCAGGAGGCTGTCAGGACTGAACGAGCTCATCTTGGCGCACATCTGCCCAAAGACAGACTTGGTGCCATCGGGGCCAGCTAACCCACCTTTGCTTCTCGAGCGTTTGACCTGGAGAGGAGAAAGAATCGCATGACCACTGCTGGTGGAAAGCACGCAGCTGGGATGACCTCCTGCCTGCTCTGCGCCTTCACTCCCTGGTTCTGCTTGTGGGAGGGGATCATTGCCCGGAGCCTGAGCCCAGCCAGCCCACACCCCAGCAATGCAAAAAAAGCAAACCCAGCAAAGGGCCTATGGAAGTGACCAACCCCATGACCAATTCCCCAGGGCCCTTGCCCCACATGTGAGCAGGCAGCACAGCCACACCCTGCCGACCACAGAGCTCCACTCTGAACACCTTGGGCCCCCACCCAGCGACACCACACTTAGGTAGATTATCTTCATACTCCATAACCTTAACGGCCGCCAACTACTTCACTACCTGCTGTGAGCACCACATGACAAGACACCAGGACTCCAAGAGTGGCCCTCATAGCAGACTACGACAGATTCTCAGCGCTCAAAGATTCACACCAAATGGCTCTGAAGACCACCTTGGCCAGCGAGATACCTCCCTCTCCTCATCTATTCAATGGCACTGATCCCATGTCCAACCCCGGGGCACTGAGTCTCCCCCACAAGGACAGCCACTTTGTGTGCCCATAGCTCTCATCTTAAGCTAAGATTTTCGAACTAAGATTAGACCAAGGGCCTTAAGGCTGTTACATCAGCATGGATTTGGCTCATGCCAGTTTGTATTCTAGGCTGTGCTTCAGAATCATCTGGAAAGCTCAGTCTGAAATGATGTCAAAATGAAGCTAGAGAAAAAATGGTCATAAGAATATATTTTTATGTTAACTCTTCCTGTAAAACCCTCATCCTCCTTAACTCACTTTAAGTGAGGTCTAGGTTGAGTTTAAACAGATAATTCTCCTTAGAGCACAAATTACCAAAACCAAGACTAAAAATGTAAGAAGAATGATGATAAAAATAGCTGGTGCCTGCAGAATGGACTTTGCTATGTGCCACACACTTGGCTGCATGTTCACAAATGCCATTTCCTTTAACCTCACAGCAATGCTTTAAGGTACCGATTGCCCCTGGAGGAGACTGAGCTACAGAAGGAGAGGACCGTGTCCATAGTGCCACCACGGTCACGTGAAGGGAGATGCTCGTCACGTTTCCCACTCCAAACTATGGGGCTGCTTCTCCTCCACAGACAGTGCCAGCTACCAGATGCTGACTGTCCTTGGTTTCTACAGAAAACAATGGCCCTGTGAGTGCAGTTACAACCCCACGGAGACACACCCGTGTGTGGACAATGCTTCTTCCAGTCAACGGGAACACAGGTGACTTTTACTGTCTTTGATATGAATTTTCTAAATTTTCAGAAACGAGGCTGCATTAATTCTATAATAAACCTAAAACTAATTAAATGTTTTTATGTACAATGATTTTCAGACCCTATTATGAAACTAATCAAATTCACCACACACACACACACACACACACACACACACACACACACACACACACACACACCCTCTCCAGGAAGGCGACCGAAGTCTTGGTACCTCTGGAACTCTTTCTACAGCCAGGTCTGCAAGCCCCTCCCTGGCATCCCCATGCAGAGGCTGAAGTTGAGCTGATCCCTGCAGTCGTGGCCAGCTCAGTGATGGTGTCCTGTGCTCACCTTGGATTCACCAAACGTTTTCTCCCCATATTCTATTTTTAGTCAGAAAAACACTTGTTTCCTCATTTGTGGAAAAATTCCTAGCTTCAGGAGGGCATGATACCCTGAACTGCAGGGCCCCTGGCTCCAGTGCCCAAGGCTGTGGCTGCATGGAGCAGTCCCCAGACATCACTCCACACTGCACATGGTGCTGTGAGCTGTCTACAGCTTCTTAAGAAGGTCTGGTATATCTGTCTGCTGTCTATCCACTTCACTCTTTCAAATACGTATTCACCATTTTCACAGCACGAGCTGGTGCTCTACAGATGTATAGGAAAGAAATATGCAGCACACGATAACCTCTTAAAGGTCTGAGAAAAAGACAGAAGCAGGTGTGCCTGGCCTGGGCTCCAGACCACTAAGGCTTTGCTGGCACCTGGAGCCCCCAGGTGTGACCACCCAAGTCAAAAACCCCTGGCCCAGAACCAGGGTGCCCTGCTGAGGTGGAGATGTGACCAGGAGCACTCAATCGCTTCTTCCCATACACATAAACTTCAGCGTTCACAACCTAATGATGCAGAGCAAACCAAAACGATCATCTGAGGTGAGGCAATAAAAGCTTTTTTATGAACCTAATTAAACAACCATTTATTTTTGGAAGTGGCTGACTGACCTACAGCTCAGCGTTAGATACTCTGACGTCAGTGAAGAGACCAGTTCCATCAATGTGGTCACATGTGCTGTCCAACAAAGGACGAGAGTTTCATGTCTTAATTCAAGATGCCCCCGAGTACAACTCTAAAAAGACTGCTAGTCATGTAATCGACATCAGGGTAAAATCATGTGTTAATGCAAAGGTGCAGGAACAAAAGATTTGTTCTTCATGGCTCTCTGTTTCCAAGAGGCAAGGCAAACTTCACTGAGCAGCGAAGGTCAAGTGCTGCACGCGATCACAACCGGCGGCCAGGCCCTGTTTTTTGTGATTCACTTTTAAACTGTAAGTTTATGTACACTTGGCAACAGTATAAAGTCAAAAACGGCCTACTTTTTGTTTCTTTGATTACTACCATGAGACAGTACTAGTGATTCTAGCTTATTAAATTGGCAAAGAAAACCATCAGCACTGGAGAGTGAAAGTGAGCTGTTGTGACTGTTCCAGGAACCGAACGAGTGACAGAGGACACACTGCAGATGGCCTTGCCTGCATCAGAGAAAAGTGGGTACAGCCTCCTGACCCCACCAGAGGAATCTGACAGAGGAAACTATGATACATCCTTCCAAGAGAAGAGCAGGCTGCTGCTATACACAACCCCACAGAACCCTACTCTATGGCGCAAAAGGTGCTCATGATGCATTAAATTGGAAAAACAGCAAGTTACAAATGAGAGTGACCCGGTTTTGGTTATAACAAACATATACATGCCCCCAAATGTAACAGCAGCCGTTACCACTGTGTGAGGGAAATATGGCTGATTTTTGTTTTCCTTTTCTTGGTTATCTGTACGTATTTGTGCTTTTGGGCTACCTAAGAGAAATCTTTCTTACTTCTGTTATAAAGAAAAGCATTTACATTACTACCTGGAAGCCTCGGCATCACGGGACATCATACACAGGAAGCACCAAAGGGGAAGGTGCATGTGCTCTCTAAAGCAGGGCACACGGGAGGCAGGCTGTGATCCCTCTGTTCCCACCCAGGCTCACACCCAGAAAGGCATTCCTTCTAAGACTGTCTGGCTTGAAGGACAGTCTCCACGTGTTACCTGGATTCGATTCAACTCCACAACAGGACCGTGTTGACGATCTCGCACCATAGTTGCCTGCACCACTTTTCGGAAAGCCGCCTCCTAAAACACGCCAAACAGACGAAATTTAGAATCTAACATAGAAAGCATCATCCATACACAAATCATGCAATATCTTTCTTTAAAATCTCTTTTGAAAGTAAGACTTCCTTAAGAATAGGAAACTGCCAACTCTCTCAAGCTGAGTGGCCACAGGGGCATGGCCTGGCCCTGATGCGTACAGGCTGGATAGCCGGGCAGGGGCAAGGTACCCTCAGGAAGCGCCTTGGCCTGATGCGGTCCCTGGCTGTCTGGAGGTACCCAGCATGTGCTGGGCACAGAGCAGGTAAGCCAGGGCCAGCAAGCACCTGCTCTGCCTTAGGTCTGGAAAGCCAAGGTTCCTGTGCCACAGCACAAGTCGTCCAGTGACAGGGCCTGACGTTAAGCTACTCGCTGACCACAAAGCAGCTGCAGGGTCAGGGAGCCCTGTGAAACAAGCCGGGCCTAGGATGGGGATGGGGAAGACAAAACAGAAAAGGGAACATGAATGCACACAGTCCTGGAGTGCCCAGGGTGGAGGAGGCTAGCACAGAGAAAGGGGCACAGCCTGAACATGGGTGCCACAGTGAGGACTCTGACATCACCCAGGAGGAGGCAGGCTGGCCATACCTATATGGACGGGATGCAGGAAGCAGTGCATAGCCATGCCAATGGTAGGAGGAAAGGGACTTAAGACACTCTAAGGAAGTACCACCCATGGGGCTCCCAGCTCTCTTTGCCAGGTAAAGGATCGTTTCCTCTTCCAGAGTTGTGGGGGGTCCCATGAGGGCACAAGGGGCCCTCGGCAGAGGCTGAGCCTCTCTCCCAGGTCAGAGCCTAATAACTCCAATCCCTGAAGGCAGAGGCGAGGTCTGTTAGCAGCCCAAGGAGGAAGCCCCGAGATGGGAGGAGACCCAGAGAGGGTGTCAGCAGGTACCGCACCACCACGCCGCGGACATGCGAGCACCCAACTTTTCCTCTGAACTGCAGGCCCACCCAGCCCTTCTGGAGTGCCCTTTTCAGTATTCTAACTCAGAGGTAATAAACCCTCCTGCCTCTCCACAGTCACCCCAACACCACTCCAGCCTCTCCAGCACAGGCTGGTCCTTCCCCATACCCAGGAGAACAGAGGCACCTGCATATTCCCTGCTGCTTCCAGCTGTCCGCAGTGCTCCCTCCTCTCCCACAGCCTCAGGCTCCCCCCACGCTGGGTCGTGTCCCCCCTGCACCCGACTCCATGCACACCTGGCTCACACATGGGACGTGCCCCACCTCTCACTTTTTTCTCTCCCATCAAGGAAAGGCTCCGACCCCCACTGCTTATTATCATTTCCACTTTCAGAATTAAAAAAAAGAAGGCAAAGTAACCATGTTTGGTACTTCTTATATTGAAAAATAGTTGAAATTAAGTTTCATATCAATTTTACCTGCCCACAACTTGTCCCTGCTCCCATCACCAGATAGATGACCTCACCATTAAACACAATCCTTATCACTTCGTGCACTCAGGGATACATGAAAGTAAAATGCTTGAGCTCAGCTCTCTGAGCAGAAGTTGTTATAGCCAAGTGGAAACAAAGCATCCTAAAAAAAAAACCTGTTTGGACAGGACTCCAAAACATCTAAGTTTTATGATATCATTAAGAGCAGACCATAATCTTGATATCAAAATATGTCATAGAATCACACACTCTTCAGGTTTAGAGGATTCCTCAATCTGACTTCTACACTTTTTTCCCTATACAAAGACTCCCTGACGTACAATAACGAGCTCCTTCTAGATCATCCTGTCAAGCTGCTTCCCAGAAAGTTGGCGACTTCCAGCAATGGGAACTCCCTAATTTCTGAATCAGGCATTCCATTTCTAGGAAGCTCTAATTGTTAAAAATGTCGATGGGTCAAAACCTGTCTGGTGACTTTCAGGTGTCCTCATTCATTCACACCTGTTGATATATCACTTGGCCTTACACATCCTGGCACAGAACTTTTATCTGAGCTAGCTGTGACTCTTGGCACCCTCTGCTGGACATCCCTGGGAGAAGCAATTACCTAATTATTTTTCCTTCCTGTGCCAGTGGGGATTTGCCATAATGCCTCAAGGCCAGGTAAGCAAAGGACCATGCAATGAACAAAAGCTTGATTTTGTAACAACACCCCCCTCCCTGCCCCAACTGTTTGGGAAGGTGGGAGGCAGAAAGGGAAAAAATGCAGCACCATACTATTACCGAAGACATTTCATTGATACAATCTAAGTACCCAGAACAGAGTCACCTGGTAGGCACCCGATGAACACTGCCTGAAGGAGCTGTATTCTTCATTCTCTACTCCCAGCACAGGAATGTTTGCTGGGCTAAAATTTACAGAAGACATTAGTTTCACCTACAACAAAGACTGCTACTAGAGTACCTTTCCCTGGGATATGAGAATTCCTCGTAGAGTATCAAACCCAACAGAAGGCCCGAGTCCAGTTTCATCGAGAGAACCCTCCAGGTCAAACATGGGGATGCAAGGACAGAAGAGCTCCGAGATGTGGTGCAGCAGCAGCAGCCGGTTCCTCAGGGCTAACACAGGGATTTCCTGCAGATGATTGTACTCCATGGGGACCTGAAACATGGAAACTGCATTAAGTCAATGTCACTATCAACTACACAGATAAGCAACAGTTTGTAAATGAATTCTGAGAATATTTTTTTCAAAAACAATCACTATGATTTTCGAGTTTGGTTTGAAAAACCTCACTGTGTTGCTTTTAGAATAAATTTGAGGCCAGTTTGACTGTTTGCACCGAGTAATGTGAGTTAAGGAGAATGCTAAAAAAATCAGTCCGTGGAAACATATTTACTAAGAAACACGTGAAGCATAGTTCTACGTGGTCTATGAGGTGTAGAATAAAAGGTGACAAACGGACATATACAGAACTTTGGCTGGCATGAATATCAAGGTTCTTTTTTTTTTTTTTCCTTTTTGTCTTTTTTTTACTGACCGGTAACGGGATCACAACCCTCAGTGTTGCGCCCGTACCGGGGACCAGCAACAGGATCGCAACCCTCGTTGTTGCGCCCGCACCGCGTTCAGCCAGCAAGCAGAAACCAGTCTCCACATTGGATCCGAACCCGCAGCGGGATCGCCGCCGCGCTCTCAAGTGGCGCACTCTCCAGCGCGCCACCGGGCCGGCCCCAAGGTTCTTAAAAAGCACTGTTTTCTAATAGTATGAACCTGAATTACTTTCAGTGAGATACCTCTGTAAAAAGGTGATAAATAATGAAGCATGTGTAGCTGTACCTGAATGACTCAGTATGTGGGCAGTGACTTGGTCACACCATGCTCACCTCCTTGCCCACCTGCCCTCACAACACTGACCTGTGCAGGGAGCTTGCCGGCACTGGCGGGCTTGCTGGTCGACCAGGCGAGGGTGTGTGCTGAGCCACAGGCTACACGGTTGACCTTCTTACCCTGAAGAGCAGCTACCAACCGAGGCCTCTGGATGGCATTTGTTGTTCCATCTCCTAGTTGACCCTCATCATTGTCGCCCCATGTATAAACTTCACCTAAATGAAGTGAATTTGAAATAATAACTTGTACACCAGGAGTAATGCATGCACAACTGCCAATGTCTTCCCCTCACAAACAATGTCAATGTTCATGATCATCCAACTGGGTGCTGATGGTCACCTCTCTGAATGTCAACTTCATGTGTGACCTAGATGTGAATACCATCTACTCACACATCCCAGGAGGCAAGAATGCTTCGGGACTCTGCATAGCTTCTGCTGGCCAACATGCCCTTTCCAGGGAGAGGAACACAAGACTCTGGCCTTAACAATCCAACAGTGTTAGTAGTTCACAGGACTACACATGCAGTTGCAACAGTTTTCAATCAGAACAAATAATATAAAAACAGTTGGTAATATCCCTAACAACCCAAATCACTTTTGCATGTTAAATGGAGGAGAAAAAATGAGTTTTCAGATAAACAAAATCTGTTGTTAAAGGAACATGCAGTTCCTTCTATTCATATGCTAGACATAAGATTCATCATTCAGGAGAATCATATACTTTTCACCATACCATGCTGGACCCCTACCATGAAATACCACCTTAAAAGGAAGGTCACTTCACGACTGGGATAGGAAATTTATGTTTATGTTCTCTGGAGACATCATTAGTCCTGACAAATCCAGAAAGACTTCTCAGGGTGCCATGCAGACAGTAGGCACTACTCCATAAAGTGGGGTGTCTGTGTGACCCAGTGCCTATGCCCTGCACCTATACTATACCCTGCCTCGCCCCACCCTCAATGCTTCAGTCCTACAGCCAGTGGGTGGGCATCAGAGCACAAGCACAGCAAGGAGGATGCTGCAGCAAAGGCGCAGACCGGTGGGTGAATCAGAGTCCACAAGAGCAAGGAGGGCATCCCCTCGGGGGTGGCCCAGAGGAGGTGAGGGTCCATGTAGGGAAAGGGCACAGGCAGCAACAGGACATGGGTTATACACAGGAGGAGGAGCTGAGTCGCTGTCTTAGGGATAATGGGATCCAGGTTTACTACCAAAAGAGAAAGGAGTTGCAAGCGTAAGAGACAGAAAACTAGAATTGAACCCACTGGTACTGAGCTGGAACTGGGGTACTAGTGTGGACTCAGGGTTTTCAACACACATGCATAGATATAGAAATAAACATAAAATGTAAACTTGTGACTGTTTACACATTCCCTGACTCCGTCATGGAGAACAGCTGGGGAGCAGTGACACCCCATCGTAATGAACACACCTATCACCCAGATCTTGACTCTTCCAAAGATGCCAGGGCTCCCTGAGGAAACGGCCAATTCTAGGCATCGGGTGTGGAGAGTATAAGACAAGGCATATCATCTTGTTGTACCAGAGCAAGGAAGTACTGAAAGCACGACAGGGACACACCAGGAGATAAAGCCAGCCCAACAGGCACAAATTGAGCATCAAAATAAGTAGTAACAGGTTATATATAACCCACTGAATAAATTAGGAAACCATGTTTATATCTGTATAGACAGATATAAACAAATAAGTGAATAAAACACTGGATGAGGAAAAGATATTTAAATAGATTCAGAATATCCTTCCCAAATACTTATTAATTACCAGGATGTTCACAGTGCAAATGCCCGGAAAACATCAACTTAATCAAGTGATCAAAGTTAACATCATCAGCAATGGGACAAAGAAAAATTCCAAGCTACCCGAAAGGATGGATTAAGATGATGGAAGACACATACCTGAATCTACTGAGGAAACATCAGAAAAACCCAAATGGAGGGACATGCAATAAAATAACTGGCCTTCAAAACTGTCAAGGTCTTGACAAAGTAGTAGAATCATTTTTTAAAAACCCACCAAATTGAAGTTCTGGAAATAAAGAATATGTTATCTAAACTGAAAAACTCGACAGAAGGGCCGGCCCGGTGGCGCACTGCTACAGTGCGCCGCTTGGGAGCGCGGCGGCGCTCCCACTGAAGGTTCGGATCCCACATACAGACCGGTTCCCACTCACTGGCTGAGCGAGGTGCGGGTGCAACACCGAGGGTTGCGATCCCGTTGCCGGTCCCGGTCCGGTATGGGCGCGACACTGAGGGTTGCGATCCGTTGCCGGACACGAAAAAAGACAAAAAGGAAAAAGGAAAAAAAAAAAAAAACAACTCGACAGAAAGTTCCAACAGCAGACATGATCAAAGAATCAGCTTGAAACAGAACATATGAAATTATCTAGAAAAGCAGAAAGAAAAAGAGATTAAGAAAAGGTAAAAAGAATTGCAGCGATTATGGGACTCCTTTAAGCAAAATAACCTCCACATAAGTGGTGTACCCAAAGGAGACAAAAAAGGAAGAGACCTGGAAAGCATATTTAAGGAAATAATAGCTGACAATTTTCTACGTATGGAGAAAGATGGCAGCATCCAGGTATAGGAAGCTCAGAGGTCGCCAATCAGACTCAACAAGGAATATCCCAAGACATATCATAAAACCAGAGACAAAGAAAGAATACTGAAAGCAGCAAGAGAAAAAAAAAAAAAAAAAACCCACAACATTTAATGCTCTAGAGTCCTAATACATCTCTCAGCTAATTTCTCAGCAGAAACCCTACGGGGCAGGAAAAAGTGGGATGATATATACAGAGTGCTGAAGGAAAAAGACTGTCAACAAAGAATTCTGTATCCAGCAAAACTGACCTTCAAATATGAAAGAGAAATAAAGTATTTCTCAGATAAACAGAAACTAAGGGAATTCATCAACGCTAGACCTGACTTACAGGAAATTCTTAAAGGGAGTTCTTCAATCTGAAAGAAGATGATGCTAAGGAGTAGCAAGAAAACATTCAAATGTACATAATTCATTAGCAAATTAAGTACACAGACAACCTCAGAATACTCCAATGTCATAAGGGTGGTGAATAAACCACTGATATCCTTACTATGAAGACTAAACAACAAACCCAACAAGATTATAACAAATTCAACAATTGTATGAGATAGGCAATATTAAAAGATGTAACTTGAAACAACAAAATGTCAAAAAGTGGGGGGACTGATGTCAAAGAATAGAGATGGCTTTGTTTTTTTCTTTTTTCTTATCAATTAAAGTTATGTTGATATTACTTTAAAATAATCTGTTATGATATGTTTTTATAAGCCTCATGGTAACCACAATACAGAAATCTATAATAAAAATACTAAAAATAAATAGTGAGAAATCAAAATATACTACTAGAGGGCTGAGCCCGTGGCGCACTCGGGAGAGTGTGGCGCTGGGAGCGCAGCAGCGCTCCCGCCGCAGGTTCGGATCCTATATAGGGATGGCCGGTGTGCTCACTGGCTGAGTGTGGTGCGGCCAGTCTCAAAAAGGACAAAAAAAAAAAAAAAATACTACTAGAGAAAATCACTTAATCATAAAGGAAGACAGCAAAGACCAGAAAAAAGGAAAAAAGGATCTACAAAACAACCAGAAAAAAAGTAACAAAATGGCAGTAACAAGTCTTTATATATCAATAATAACTCTAAATGTTAATGGACTAAATTTCCCAATTAAAATACAGAGTAGCTAAATGGATGGATTATAACACAAAAACCAACAATATGCTGCTTAAAAGAAACTCACCTAACATATAAGGACACACATCTGAAAGTAAAACGATGAAAAAAGATATTTCAAGCAAATGGAAATCAAAAAACAGCAGGAATAGCTATATTTATGTCAGATAAAACAGACTTCAAGCCAAGGAAAAGAAAAAAACATAGGACATTATACAAAGATAAAGGGATCAGTTCAATAAGAGGATATAACAATTCTAAATATATACATACCCAATACTGAAGCACCCAGATATATAACAAATATTACTAGACGTAACAGGAAAAACAGATTCCAACACAATAATAGTTGGGGGCTTTATACCCCACCTTTAACAATGGACAGATCATTCAAACAGAAAACTGACCAAGAAATATCAGCATTAATCTCAACTCCAGACCAATTAGACCTAATGGACATTTATAGAACAATTTGTCCAACAGCTGCAGAATACACATTTTTCTCAGCAGCACATGGAACATTCTCTAGAATAGACCATATGTTAGGTCACAAAAAAGTTCCAATAAATTTTATTTTAAAAAAATTATTTTAGGGGCCGGCCCGGTGGCGCACTGGATAGTGCGCCGCTTAGGAGGCGCGGCATGACTTCCCCCGCCAGCGTTTCGAAACGGCCAGATGACCTG
>NW_007733161.1:37823-54231 GCF_000696425.1 Galeopterus variegatus | reverse complement strand
TCGGATCCCACGTACGGACCGGCTCCCGCTCACTGGCTGGGCGAGGCGTGGGAGCAACACCGAGGTTTGCAATCCCGTTGCCGGTCCCTGGTCCGGTGCGGGGGCAACACTGAGGGTTGCGATCCGTTGCCCGTTGCCGGACACGGAACAAAAAGACAAAAGACAAAAAAAAAAAAAAAAAATTATTTTAGTTTATTTATTTTTAATTGAAACATAATTGATTGTACATATCTGTGGGGTACAGAGTTGAACATCAATACCTGTGTGCAATCATACCAACTATCCTCCAACTAAAACAAAATAAAATTAGAAATCAGTAACAGAAAGGACATTGGAAATGCTACAAAAACATGGAAATTAAACAACACACACCTAAACAATGAATGGGTCAAAGAAAAATTTAAAAGGAAATTAAGAAATTCCTAGCAACAAATGAAAATAAGAACACAGCATAGCAGAATCTATGGTATACAGTGAAAGCAGTTCTAAGAGGAAAGTTTACAGCAGTAAATGCCCACATAAAGAAAGTCTTCAAATAAACAACCTAACATTAAACCACAAAGAACTAGAAAAACAACAAACCAAACCCAAAATCAGCAGGAGAGAAATAACACAGATCAGAGCAGATATAAATGAATTAGACATCCATAAAACAAAGAGTTGTTTTTTCAAAAAGACAAACAAAATTGATAAACCTTTAAGCTAGACTAATGAAGCAAAAAAGATAGAAGATTCAAATAAATAAAATCAGAAATGAGAAAGGAGACATTACAACTGATACCACAGAAATACAAAGGATCATGAGATTACTATGAACAGCTATATGCTAAGAAAAACCTGGAAGAAATGAATTAATTCCTGGACAGATACAACTTACCAAGGTTGAATCACAAAGTACTAGAAAACGTAAACTGACCAATAACAAGTAATGGGATTGAAGCAGTAATAAAATGACTTCCAACAAAGAAAACTCCAGGACCAGATGAGCTCACTGCCAAATTCTACCAAACATTTAAAGAAGAATTAATACCAATTCTTCTCAAACTCTTCCAAAAAACTGAAGAAGAAGGAATACTTTCAAACTCATTCTATAAGGCCAGCATTACCTTCACACCAAAACCAGAAAAAGACACAACAAAAAAAGAAAGCAACAGACCAATATCCCTAATGAACACAGATGCGAAAATCCTAAACAAAATACCAGTGAACTGAATCCAACAAAACATTAAAAAGATCATTCACCACGATCAAGCGGGATTCATCTGAGGGATGCAGGGATGGTTCAACATATGTAAATCAATAAACATAATAAATCACATCAACGGAATGAAGGAAAAAACTATATGATCATTTCAATAGACACAGAAAGAGCATTTGGTAAAATCCAACACCCCTTCATGATAAAAACATTCAACAAATTAGGTATAGAGTAAATGTACCTCAACACAATAAAGGCCACACATGACAAACCCACAACTAATACAGAGTGAACAAAAGTTGAGGGCCTTTCCTTTTCGATCTAGAATAAGACAAGGATGGCCACTTTCCCCACTCTTATTCATCATAGTGCTGTACGTTGTAACCAGCACAATAAGGAAAGAGGAAACAATAAAGGGCAGCCAAATCAGAAAGGAGGAAGTTAAACTATCCCTATTTGGGGCCGGCCCATGGCTCACTTGGGAGAGCGTGGTGCTGATAACACCAAGTCAAGGGTTAAGATCCCCTTACCAGTCATCTTTATTAAAAAAACAAAAACAATGGGCCAGCCTGGTGGCGCACTCAGTAGAGTGCGGCACTTGGGAGCGCGGCGGCGCTCCCGCCGAGGGTTTGGATCCCATATAGAGACCGGTCCGCTCACTGGTTGAGCGCGGTGCGGACGCGACACCGAGGGTTGCAATCCCGTTACCAGTCATGAAAAAAGACAAAAAGGAAAAAAAAAAAAGAACAAAAAACACAACTATCCCTATTTGCAGATGATATGATCATATACATAGAAAACCATATAGACTCAAACAAAAAATTACTAGAATTAATAAATGAATTCAATAAAGTGGCAGGATACAAAATCAACACACAAAAATCAGCAGCCTTTCTATATGTCAATAATGAAATGGATGAAGAAGAAATCAGGAAAGTAATCCCATTCTCAATAGCTATCAAAAAAAAAGAAATACCTAGTAGTAAATTTAATCAAGGAGGTGAAAGACCTCTACATTGAAAACTATAAAATACTGGTGAAAGAAATTGAAGACACAAATAAATGGAAATATACCACATGTTCATGGGTCAGAATAATTAACATCATCAAAATGTCCATATTACCCAAAGCCATCTACACATTCAACTCAATCCCTATCAAAATACCAATGACATTCTTCACAGAAATACAAAAAATGATCTTAAAATTTATATGGAGCCACAAAAGAACCCATTTTGCTAAAGTAATCTTGAACAAAAAGAACAAAGTTGGAGGCATCTTACTACCTGACTTCAAAATATACTATAAAGCTATATTAAACAAAACAGCATGGTACTGACATCAAAGTAGACACATAGACCAGTGGAATAGAATAGAGAGCACAGAAATAAACGAATGCACATATAGCCAACTGAATTTTGACAAAGGTGCCAAAAATATACACAGGGGAAATGACAGCCTATTCAATAAATAGTGCTGGGAAAACTGGATATCCACATGCAGAAGATTGAAACTAAACTCCTACCTCTCACCATACACAAAAAACAACCTAAAATGGATCAAAGATCTAAATTTAAGACCCCAAATTGTCAAACTACTAGAAGAAAACATGCAGAAATGCTACACAAAATGGGAGTGGGCAGTGCTCTCTTGAACAAGACTACAGAGGCACAGGCAACTAAAGTAAAAGTACACAAATGGGACTACATCAAACTGAGACACTTCTTCACAGCAAGGGACACTGTTAACAAAGTGAAGAGAATGGGAGAAAGTGTTTGCAAACTACACATCAGACAGGAGGCTACAGAATGGGAGAAAGTGTTTGCAAACTACACATCAGACAGGAGGCTAATATCCAGAATACGTAAAGAACTCAAACAACTCAACAGCCAAAAACAACAACAAAAAAATCCATTAAAAACTGGGCAAAGGAACTGAACAGACATCTGTCAAAAGACATACAAATGGCCAACAGGCACATGAAAAAATGCTCAGCATCACTAGTCATCAGCGAAATGCAAATTAAAACCATAATGAGATATCATCTTATTCCAGTTAGAATGGCTATTATCAATAAGATAGAAAATAACGAATGCCGTAGAGGATGTGGAGTATAAGGAACTCTCCTACATTGTTGGTGGGAATGTACATTGGTATAGCCATTGTGGAAAACAGCATGGAGATTCTTCAGAGAACTAAAAATTGAACTGTTATTGCTGTGAGCCATCCTGCTTTAGGGAACGGCATGGGAGCCTGAGGAGTGATACCCCTTGTTCAAAAGGCTGCAAGAGGGTCTCATATGTGTGGCTCGGCTCTGTGGAGACTTCCTGTTTGTTTCACTTTTGTTTGACAAGGCTTTTCAGAATTAAAGGCTTAACTTTTTGGCTTACTGTGGCTTTGGGGGATTCCAAGAGCCCTAGAGTTTCTCAAGGCCATACTAGCATGTCCTTTGGAGGATTCCAAGGGCCCCGGGGTTTATCGAGGGACATGTTAAAAATACATCAAAATTAATTGGTTTATTTAAAGGGCATTGTCAATACTAAAGGTGTTTTTGATGCATGTTCCCGGTATGGGTTGGCCCGATTTAATTTTGTCATTAATATTTCCTGTTAGTGATATGTGCATGGACCCATTGTGGCTGTGGTCATGCTCTTGTACATGTGGAATGAAGTTATTATGTTGGATTTCTGTCTACATCCCCCAGAGAGATGGTGGGTCCAAGTGCAGTGGTGTTTACAATTATTTGATCATTAACCAGTTACAGATTTGTTTCTCCCCATTCCCACAGTTTCACTTGATTTACCAAGAACATGTTGTTTCCCTAGTAATAATAATAATGATATAGTGTGTTTTTGTTAATTTGAGTAGGATCATTTAACTTTTCACTTTGTCCCCTGTGCTGTTCCCAGAGTCTATTGGCAGGGAAATAAAAGGTATAAACATTGTGATTTTGATTATAAATTAAAATGATCAATATAGAATATAAGCAATATTAAATTGTAAACCTTAACTAATCGATGTTATTAAAATTAAGTGTAGTAAGTATAAGTAAGATTAAAAAGGGGTTAAATTGTAAGCTAAGAAGGTTAAGGTTTATGATTCAGACTGAGAGTCTGACGTTTTAAAGCCAAGCATGTTGCTATTGTATAGTTTCCTGGCCATAAGCCACAGGCTTTGGGGTGAAATACTGATGCATGAGTGGGTGCTTTTATCACAGCGTGAGTGCTTTGGAACATTCTAATTTTTCTTTTCCTATAGAGATGAAATAAAAAATGTTTTGATTAAAATATAAATCACCATGTAAAATGTTAAGTATAAATAAAGTAAGATTCTTGTGGTTTTTGTCCACACACTTGCACTAGACACCTGTGGTCTGCCTTTTTCTTTTTTCCTCATCCTATCCACACCACCTATTCAGGTCCAACGAATCCTGCGGAGCTGGTCTCTAGCATGTTATGGCACAGCAATCCCACTACTGAGTATATACTTGAAGGAAATAAAATCAATATATGGAAGAGATACCTGCACTCCATTGTTCATTGTAGCACTATGCACAATAGTCAACAGATGGAATCAACCTAGGTGCCCATCAACAGATAAATGGATAAAAAAAAGTGTGGTATATATACACCTTAGAATACTATTCAGCTCTTTTAAAAAATGAAACCTTGTTATTTGCAGCAACATGGATGGAACCAGAGACCATCATGTTAAGTGAAGTAAGTCAGGCACAGAAAGACAAATACCACATGGTCTCATTCATATGTGGAATCTACACACACACACACACACACACACACACCAAACACACCAAACACACCAAAAGTGGTCCTCATAGAAGCAGAGAGTAGAATAATGGTTAGCAGAGGCTGGAAGGAGGCTGGGGGGCATGGGGGAGGTCAGGGGAGAGAAGGCAGATTAACAAGTACAAACTATGCTGTCTACCTTAAGAGAATCACTGTGCAGTAAATGGCACGTATCAGAACAACACCCTGTACCCCATGAATATGCACAAATAAACAGTAAAAAAAAAAATGCTCTGGTTAGACAGCAGGGCTGTGATGACATAGCAGAGTGTCTCTGTTTATAAGAAATACATGTTCAGGATGAGAGCTTCAAGACAGCAACTAACTCTAACATAAATCAGGATAAAGGAGTTCCTTGTAATGTATTTCCAACTCTTCTTGGAGTTTGTGATTAGTTTCAAAATTTAAAAGAATTCAAATTAATGAAATAAGAAGTGTATTGTAAGTCCTTGACCAAGAACTACAATGTCATTCCACCACAGGCCATAAAGATTGCTTAATTGTACACGAATCTCTTCTATCAATGAAATGATTAAAGGGCACATACTTACATAATTCACCAAAGGCTTTAAAAGGGAGCAAAATTTGGGGAATGGCTGTTTTAATGAACAATGGTGCACTGGTTTACCATCACTGCCATAACAAATCATCATGACCTACTGGCTTAAACAACACACGTTTTTCACCATTTAGTTCTGTAGGTCAGGAGTTCAGCACGGGTCTCACTTCCTGGAGGCCTAGGAAAGCATTTCCTTTCTCAGGCTACTGGCAGAATTCAGTTCTTTGCAAAACTGACGTCCAGCTCCCAGCCCCCGGGGGTGGCCCCATTCCCAGGCCCTTCATCCGTCTTGGCAGCCAGCAACAGTGGGCTAAGCACCTCTCATGCCTGGAAAGTCTCTCCTGATGCCTCTCAGGCACATCTCTGACTCTTCTGCCTCCTTTTCTGATTCCAAGGGTCCGTGTGATTACACTGGGCCCAGCCACTAATCTAGAATAATGTCCTTATCATAAAGTCCGCTGATTAGCAACCTTAACTCCACTGTGAAGTCCCTTTTGCCATTGTGTTGGGTCCCGAACACCATCCCCAATTTCTGTGATTCACCAGGAGGACTCCCAAGACTCAGCATATAGTTGCACTCACAGCTACAATTTATTACAGTGAATCGATACAGAGCAAAACTGGGCAAGGGAAAAGCACATGGGAGAAGTCCAGAGGAGACCAGGCACAGGCTTCCAGAGCCCTCTTCCAAAGGAATCACATGGGATATGCTTAAATCCCCCAGCACTGAGTTGTGCTGACCCGTGTGAAGTGCCGTCCACCAAGGAAGCTGGTCAGAGACTTGACACCCAAGGTTTTTGTCAGGGCTGATCACGCAACCACCCTCTGCTTGGCACTTACCACATTCCAGACCCCAGAGGAAAGCAGGTTTCAGCACAGACCACATTGTTTGCACAGACAGTTCAGGCATAGTGAGCCACACTTATCTGTAGGGAATGGGGGACCCCTCCCGAAGCCCAGGTCCCCAGGTGCCAGTGAGGGCAACACTGCGGCAGGCCTGTCTGAGAAGGCATCTCGGGCCTGCTCTGTCAGCTCTTTTCTGCACAGCCACGTAACATAACACATTCACAGGTGTGACACTGGGGCTAAACCCTGCCTACCACAGACGGACTCTGAGGACATAGCAGAAGCCCTTCTGCAGTTGCAGTGTGACCCCTGAGCAGCCCTCTTAGATTCACAGGCCTGGTCCTGACACATTGGCTCCACCTACCATCCTCTGTGCAGCACACACAGTGCAGAGAGCCGGTGGCAATGGCGATGACTTTCTTCCCCTGCAGCCCTTGGACCTGCCGAGGTCTTCGCACATGGTCGTCAGACCCATGGCCCAGCCTGTGATAGTCACCCTTGCCCCTGCACACAAAGACAGCATGAAACTCACTGGGGCAAGTCATCTCATTTACCACCTTGCCCACCCCCCTGGCACAAGCTGTGTACTCTAGGATGCAATCACAGCCTGCTGTATAAGTTAAATTCCAATCCATGAAAAGACAGTTAACATAACTTGAATTAAAAATCTGGTTTTGATGGGATTAAACAAACAGAATCATACGTACCAAGTATAAACAGCTCCAGATTTGGTAAGGGCGACAGAAAACTGGGATCCGCACTCCACTTTAATTACTCCAAGGCCTGTAAGAGAATCGATCTAGGAGGGAAAAAGGTTCATTTAGATGGCCTCCATCAAGGTCACTGCTGGCCACTACAACCACATTTGGGATTTAACTAAATCTAATGAGAACTCTGAAAACCCACACTCATGCTGAATATTAACACAACTTAAAGTCACATGCCTTTTAACCAGCACACTCCCAGGAAGCGAGTGGTACATCTGACCTAATGCACGTGCTAATGGGCTACTTGGCAGGACCTGCAGGGCACCGGGCACAGAGCACTTCACAGTGAAGTCCGCCATCCTTTCTCCCAAGACAGACTCTCCTGCCCTCATTTCTATCTGAGGTGGCACTGTTCTCCAGCTACCCTGCACTTCTCATCTGCCCCTGGCCTCTCTCCAACCTGAGGCCCACAGGGAAGGAGCAAAGGGGTCCTGTCCGTCTGTCCAGGGCCCTCTCACTCAACATGTCCTGGGTCATGCCTCCTGTGACCCACTTACTCCCCTGCAAGCCGGGTCCACTCTCTATATCCAGCGCCCAGGGATCTTGCTGACTAGTCATCACTTTTCCTGACCCAGCAACTCTGCTCCTTATTACCTCTGTGATTGTTCTTACACTTAAGTCTTGTATTTAATTTTAAATTTAAATTAACTAAAACTTAATCCATTCTCTTATTTAGCTCTCTCCTTGCCTCTGTTACTCGGCATTAGTAATGTCCTCCTCCAGCCCTCCCCCGCCAATCCCAACATCCTACTCCTTGCAGATGTGAAGCCTTTGCAAAAAAGCCTTCCTTTGCTTAAAAAAGTCCACACAGACCATTTTTTCATAAGAGTAGAAACCTTTGTAGCCCCTGACATGGTTAAAATACCACATACCTATAGTGGAAAAACAGCTAGAGGTCACAGGAAAGGAAGGCAGCCCTGAGCCCCCAGTTTCCCAGCAGCGCCCGCCAACGAGAGCCCCAGGGCCTCTCCTTGCAGCTGCAGGGTACCTGGGGATGCAGCAGGATGCAGGGAGACCTCCAGGTGATGTCTTCCCCACAAGGATTCAACTCTAGGCAGCACCCACCAAAGCCACTCTCTGTGGTGATGGAAATGTGCTGCACCCACACTGCCCAAGACTTCAGCCACACATGCTGTTGGGTACACGGACTGTGGCCAGTGCAACGGAATGAATTTAGTTTTACTTAATCTTAATTGACTTAATTTAAACTTAAAACAGCTGCTGTACTGGACAGCAGAGAGGCAGGAAGAAAAGCTGTGAGGTTGGGCCCAGGCTCTTCCCCATCAGAGGGGCCTCTTTGCACACCAGCCTGCTCAGTCAGCTCCAGGGGTGCCTGCGACTGTGTGTGGCTTTCTATTCTGTGCCTGCAGCCATCCCTGAGTCCAGCAAGACAATATGCTGACCAGAGACAGAGGCTGGCTCCATTCCACAGCACCCACACTCCCAAGTCCATGGCAGAGCACCTCAGCTACACACATGCAGCATTCTTATGCTACGGGGCCACTGAGCAGGAGCTATGAGATCTGAACACATCAATTCACTTGACCTCTACCAACCACACAGTTAGAAGGGCACAAGGCATTCTGGCGAAGTGAAGGGACTACCCAGAACCACCCACATCATGTGGAGCAAAGCCCTCGGCCCCCCACTGTGGGCCTGCTGGATTCAGGGTGCTGTGCAGCCTCTTCCCTATAGCAGCCTCTGGACACCTCAGATGCAATCCTTTCTGCAAACTCTACTACATCCCACAGCTTGTGACATGGCATCTATATACCACTGCAAACTGGAAAGAGTATGGACAGCATGTCATCCTTCTCCCCAAAGAGGTCTGCATACTAAATCTAACCACAGGCTCTGCGGTGCCCCACCTATGACACACATTTCCCAGTAGAGCACAAGTAGCACTCAATTTGGGGTCCTTCACCCACTCTTTACAGATTACTCATTATATTTTCTGCAAAGAAGGTAACAACGCCGTTAGAATGCTTCTAAAAAGCACGCAGAGAGGGACAGTGACGTCAGACCCCCTGGGGATCCACACCATGCCTAGAGCAGCCTGACAACCAACCATGGGTCCTGGGAGGGGACCAGGGAGGTGTAAACAGGAAATACCTTCATGGGCACTTTACAGCCATCGCTGCCTCCTCTGCCGAGTTTGCCATAGTCCCCGTCCCCCCAGGACCAGACAGTGTCATCATCAGTGAGGCAGAGGGTCTGGGCGTCACCACTGCCACAGGCAATGTCAACCACACGGTGGCCCTGCAGTGCCTCTACCTTCAGAGAAAAGGGACACTCAGTTAGCCAAATGCAACACAAAGACTTACCAAAGGAAAAGCTTTACAATGTCACCATTCTTTTTTTATGGTGGTGCCTATTCTAAGGGGTTACAAAGAACAGGTGATTTTAATAATCCTATAAGACGAAACAACACTTTCATCTATTTGAACTATATGCATCCACACTGTAGGAGACAGTTTCCAGTACCCTCAATGTCCAACCATGCACCACCATGAAGGTTGTTTATTTACTTCTTCATATCACCTGAAATACTGTGGGCCTTCTAGAAGCCAAAGCATTTAGCTAGATGCGAAGTAACATTTACTCTTATAAATAAAAGAATATTTCAAATACTATCCTGTTTATGTAACCCATGGAAGGGATACGTACCAAGATGGTTTTTATTTCCATTAAAAAGAAGACTTACATGTAAATAATGAGACTACGACCATTAACTCTAAAACTAAAAAGAATCTAGGATGAGAAATACTTTCGACTTTTTAAAATTATAATGACAACGGCACACTGCCCCCATCCCAGGTCAACAGTAAGAAGTGAACACGGCGCCTTCTCACCAGCTTTGGCTTCAACTGGTCCTCACTGTCACTGTGTCCCAGGCGGCCATACCGGCCTTTGCCCCACGTGTAGAGGTCCCCAGCTGCTGTGACGCAGGCGCTGTGGGCTCCACCAGCAGCAACGTCAACCACTTCAATTCCTCTCAGAGACTCAATGACACGAGGGCGGTCACAAGGACTACAAAAAAGTCACCAAATATAACAAACACATTTTTATTCTTAAATATTTTTAAACTTGTTAAATACGAGGCTTTTTGTTTACTGCTCAATTATTCAATGTACACCTCTCAATCTATATCCTCCCAACCAATTGTTAAATAAATTAAGAAGAATCATTCAGACCTGAACTCAAAATTTCACAAGTTCCTACCTTTCTTCCCTCACACAGACTACCTGAAGGGGTTGGAAGACTATCACTGAAATTGTGCCAAGTCCAGCCCACAGCCTGTTTTTGAAAGCCCTATGAGCTAGAGTGAGTTTTAAACCCCCAAAGTATCATATACAAAGCCCAAAATACTTAGTATTTGGCCCTTTACAGAAACAGTTTGCCCACCCTGCTATAAATCAACAATTCATTTAAAGAGTTTTAATGTATGAATATTACTAGCCCACAATGTGACAAGAAGGGATAACAAACTTGTTTTATTACTGAGTTTTGAAAACTCTTCATATACTTTGGATACAAGACCTCAGTCAGATTACATGATTGTGAGTATCCTTTTCCAGTCTGTGGCATGTTTTCTCAATCTCTTCTAAGCGTCTTTCAAAGAACAGTTCATAATTTTTATAAAGTCCAATTTGTCATGTTTGTCTTTAATTGATCAGCTTTTGGAGTTCTACCTAAAAATATTTGTCTGATCTAAAGTCACAAAGGTTTTCTCTCATGTCTTCTTCTAAAAGTTTTTAGTTTTACGTTTTACATTTAGGACTATGGTCCATTTTGAATTAATGTTTGGATATGTTGCAAGGTATAAGTTCATTCCTTACTTTTAGGTTATCTAACTATTCAAAAGCATTTGCTGAAAAGACCATCTTTTCTCCAATGAATTGCCTTTGCACTGTTGTAAACTGCACACTGGAAACTGTGAAAAGTGTTACTTTTTCCATACCCGTCTTGTCAGTATTTGCGGGTCCATTTCTGGATTCCCTACTCTACTCTACTGATGCATTTTTCTTTATGCTGATACTACAGCATCTTGGTGACTGCAGCTTTAAAACAAGTCTTGAAGTAAGATAGTGCAGGTCTTCCAACTATGTGCCTCATTTTCAAAGCGGTTTTGACTATTCTGGGCCCTCTACATTTCCATATGAATTTTATCATCAGCTTGACAATTTCTACAGAAATCTTGATTGGGAAGGTGCTGAATCTATAGATTAATTTGGGGATAACTAACAAATTAACAATACTGAGTCTTCTGATCCATGAACACAGTATACCCCTGCCTGATTTTAGGTCTTTAAAAATTCCCTCAGCAATATTTTGTAGTTTTGTCTATAGGTCATTCACATTTTTTGATCAGATTTATATCTCAGTACTTCAGTTGTGGGAAAAGGATACTGTAAATGGTATTTTAAAATTCTACTTTCTGATTACATATGTATATGTATAGAGACATACAAATGGCTTTTATTTATTGGTCTTCCATCCTGCAATACTGCTAACCTCACTTAGTTCTAGTAGCTTTTTCATAAACGACATCAGATTCTCTGCATAAATAATGTTATCTGTAAATAAAGACAGCTTCAATTCTCTTTCCAATCCAGATTCCTTTTATTTCTTTGCACTGCTGTTTTGCACTTGCTAAACCTGCAGTACAATGTTGAACAGCAGTGGTGATAGCCGACATCCTTGTCTTGATCCTGAACTTAGGGGAAAGCTTTCAGCCAGTCACCATTAGGTACAATGTATGCTCCATGGATAACAAAGATGCTCTTCATCAGGTTAAGGAGGTGATCTTTTGTTCCTAGATTGCTGAAAGTTTTTATCGGAAACAGATGTTGGAGTTTGTCAAATGATTTCCCTCCTTCATCTCCTAAAATGATCATATGGTTTTTCTTTTTACATGGATTATGCTGGAGTGTTAAACCAAACTTGTGATTTTTGGTATAAACCCCACTTGGTCACACTGTATTATCCTTTTATAAATTGTTGAATTCGATTTACTAAAACTTTAAGAATTTTTACATCTATGTTCATGAAGGATATTGGTCTGTGTTTTCCTAATACGGTCTAAGTCTGGTTTTGATATAGGAGTAAAGCTATCTTCAAAAAATGAGTTGGGGAAAATTCCCTCCTCCTTCAGTTTTCTGAAAAGTTTGTAAAGAATTGATATTATTTGTTAGTTATACATGTGTTAGAAACCACTACTCCTCTGGTCCTAGAAATTTGTTTGCAGAAATTTTAATTTCGTAGACACATGACTATTCACTTAGGTCACTTATTCCTTCTTAAGTGACCTTTAAAGAGTATGTGTCTTGTGAGAAATCTGTCCATTTCATCTAAAAAGTCAAATTTGTTGGCAAAAACTTATTCATTATACCTCATTATCTTTTCATATCTGTACACTCTGCAGTGATGAAAACTTCCTCATTCCTAATATTCCTATACTTTGTAATCTCCTTTCTTCTTCAGTCTAGATAGAGGTTTTACCAATTGTACCATTCTCAAAGAAGGATTTTTTGTTTCCTTTGATTTTTGCTATTGTTTTTGTTTTCTTTGTCATGGATTCCTGCTCTCCTCCTTCTTATCCTCTTTCTTCTATTCCCTTTGGGTTGCATTTGTCCTTCTTATTGTAGTTTCTTAAGGTGCACACTAAGTTCTTGGTTTTGAGTCCATTTTTATTTAAAACAGGCATTGTATGTTATAAATTTCCTTCTAAGTACTGCTTTTCTGGATCTCATACATTTTGATACATTATTTTTTTCACTTCCTTCAAAATTATTTCTAATTTACCTTCTGATTCATTCGCCAACCCATTAGTTATTTTTAAAATGCTTTATACCTTCCAAATGTTAGGGATATTTTCCAGAGATCTGTTTGTTATTGATTCTAATTTAATTCTCTTGTGGACAGAGAGCATACTTTGTATAACTTAAATCCTTTTGATGTTTAAGATTTCTTTTTGGTCCAAATCATGGTCTATATTGGTAGGTGTTCCATGCACACTTGAAAAGAATGCATTTCTGCCTAGTAGAGTGTTCTAAAAATGTCAATCAGGTCAAGTTAGTTAACATAGGTGTTCACGGCTTCTATCACGTATAGATTCTTTATCTACTTGTTCTATTGATTACGGAGGGAGGAACAATAAAATCTCGGACTATAATTGTGAATGTCTATTTCTCCTTGCAGTTCTATAATTTTTTGAATTTTGTGTATTTGGAAGGTCTATTATTAGGTGTGTAAATGTTCAGGATTATTATGTCCTCATGACAAACTGACCATTTGAAATTGCCCTTTTTATCCCTGTCGATATTCTCTGCTGTGAAATCTACATCATATGATATTGATACAAGCATTCCAGCTTTCTTCTGATAGGTATTAGAATGGTATACTTTCCCATCCTTTTGTTTTTAGCTTACTTCTGTGTCTGTAATTTAAAGTGGGATCCCTGCAGGAAGCACATTGTTTGATCTTGCTCTGATATCTATTCTTTTTCTTTTCCTTTTTTACCCTCCTTAAATCAGAGAAAGCATTTTAGCATTTTTATGATGTACAGGTTGACTTAATTCATCAACATGGGTTGAAATCCAGCAACAGCAAATGTATGCAACTTAAGATCTTCCTCCATAGCTATTTTAAGTATCTTAATTCCTGAGCTACACTGTGAGCTCTGAAATGGTGTTCACTGCAACTTCCTTAAAGCTTTCATGTCTTAAGTCTGATACCTCTTATTAAGGCAGGGAACTGTCTGTTAAAAGCTGTCTTCTTAGCTAACCCAGGCCACCAATCTTTACCATTAAATGATATAAAAATAAAACTGTATTCCCAGGGATTGATTGAAACTGTTGTGCTGTAATCTCTTTTCGGAGCATAAGCTTCCTGAGAGAAAAGAGAGGCCCTAACCATTTGCATCCATTAACAATGACCCAGAACAATTTACCTAATGTTCTTTGCATTAACAAATGGTCCGGCAACCCTGCTCATCCTGACTAGTATATCAATATTTACATACAAGCTATATGTAAAGCTGATCCCGACCCAAGTATTGCAATCATAATTCCAAGAAGATCAGTTTTAGCACATTAAGTTCCTGCAAGATGTCAGAGCAAGTGAGAAATAAACCTAAAGTGGAGAGTGATGATTCAAATTTTACAAGTAAGGAAAACATCGAAGAAATAAAACTCATCGAATCAATGAACTATCTTTTTTTTTTTTTTTGTCTTTTTCCATGTCCGGCAACGGATCGCAACCCTCAGTGTCACCCCCGTACCGGACCGGGACCGGCAATGGGATCGCAGCCCTCGGTGTTGCATCCGCGCCTCGCTCAGCCAGTGAGCGGGAACCGGTCTGTATGTGGGATCCGAACCCTCGGCGGGAGCGCCGCCACACTTCCCAAGCGGCGCACTATAGCAGTGCGCCACCAGGCCGGCCCTCAATGAACTATCTTCACAGCTTTAATTGACAACATGCAGAGTCCTCAATTTACTGATTTGAGGAGTCCTTTCTCAAGGTGGCTGTCAAGGTGAACAGTTTTCAGGCTTTTCTTTGCCATGGCCTATGAACTCCAGTCCAGTCCTTTAGTGGCAAAATCCTCTGTTACTGCTTTTGGAATAAGGAACAATTGGGAGTGCTTGACTAGGTGGAGTTCATGTCCCCCTTGAACTTCCCAGCAAACTAGCAATGGAAGCCCTGGTGATATTGGTCCTTCATGTCAGTTTCTGCTTTCTCCACGCTGTTCCTGGTGATAGCGGCATCTGGGCACTCTGGTGTCACCACTATTATATTTTACTTTGTTATATTCCTAATTTTAACCCTTTTTTTTTTAAGAAAAAATATTTTTTTAAATTTAAATTTATTTTATTTTACTCCTCAAAATACATTGTACTTGATTTTCATGCCCCTTTACCCATTCCTCTACCCCCCACCACATCATATCTGTGCACTTGGCTTAAATAGTTCAAGAAATTTTTGTTGTTATTCTGTCTTCTTCCCCCCACCCTTTATTTATTTGTGCATTTATTTGTTAATTTTTAGCTCCCACAAATAAGTGAGAACATGTGGTATTTCTCTTGCTGTGCCTGACTTGTTTCACTTAATATAATTTTCTCTAAGTCCATCCATGTTGTTGCGAATGGTAGTATTTCATTCTTTTTTAGACTAGAGTAAAATTCCATTGTGTAGATGTACCACAGTTTCCTTATCCACTCATCAGATGATGGACATTTCGGCTGGTTCCAGCTCTTGGCTATTGTATACAGAGCTGCAATAAACACTGGAGTACAGGTATCCCTTCAGCACGATGATTTCCATTCCTCTGGGTATATTCCCAGCAGTGGGATCTCTGGGTCATATGGAAGATCTATCTGTAATTGTTTGAGGAATCTCCATATCATTTTCCATAAAGGCTGCACCATTTTGCAGCCCCACCAATGGTAGATGAGAGTTCCTTTTTCTCTGCAACCTCACTAGTACTTATTGTTCTCAGTCTTTTGGATGTTAGCTATCCTAACTGGAGTGATATGGTATTACAGTGTGGTTTTGATTTGCATTTCCCGGATGTTGAGTGATATTGAGCACTTTTTCAAGTGTCTGTTGGCCATTCGTATATCTTCTTTTGAGAAATGTCTGTACAGCTCCTTTCCCCATTTGTTAATTGGGTTATTTGGGTTTTTGTTGTAAAGTTGTTTGAGTTCCTTCTATATTCTGGATATTAATCTTTTGTCAGATGTATATTTAACAAATATTTTCTCCCACTGTTTTGGTTGTTTTTTTACTCTGCTGATTGTTTCTTTTGCTGTGGAGAAGATTTTTAGTTTGATATAATTCCATTTGTTTATTTTACCTTTAGTTGCCTGAGCTTTTGGGGTCCTATACGTGAATTCTGTACCCACCTCTACTTCCTGGAGTGTTTCCCCTATGTTTTCTTTAAGGAGTTTTATTGTTTCAGGATGTATATATAATTCTTTAATCCATTTTGAGTTGATTTTGGTATATGGTGACAGATATGGGTCTAGTTTCATTCTCCAACATATGATTATCCAGTTTTCCCAGCACCATTTGTTGAAAAGGCAGTCTCTTCCCCAGTATGTAGACTTGCTGCCTTTGTCAAAGATCAGGTGGCTGTAGGCATATGGGTTAATTTCTTGGTTCTCTATTCTGTTCCATTGATCCATGTGTCTGTTTTGTCTTTTTTTTTTTTTTTTTTTTTGTGACCGGCAAC